>NC_048302.1:19835635-19867493 GCF_013100865.1 Trachemys scripta elegans
GGGCGAGTGGGGAGCAGGGGGCACAGAGACTGCAGGGTGAGGAGGGGCAGGCAAGGGCATAGAGTCTGCAGGGCAAGTGGGGAGCAGGGAAGCACTTAGCAACCCCCAACCAAGATCAGAGCGGGAGGGAGGAGGGGGAATGCGGGGTGCTCAGAGGAGGGGGCAGAGTTGGGGCAGGGACTTTGGGGAAAGGGTTGGAACGGGGGCGGAGAAGGGGTGGGGTTGGGGCGGGGCCGAGGGCGGGGAAGGGGCGGAGTTGGGGCAGGGCCGGGGGTGGGACCGGGGCCCCCTGGAGTGTCCTCTTTTTTAAATGTTTGAATATGGTAACCCTACTGATGTTAATCAGCTCAGACACATACACCACTGTGGTGCATGGCCAGCATGAGGAGAGATTTATTTAGGTCCCTTGTTTTACACACTGCCTATATTTTTGAAGTTGTAAGTTTGCAGGGGCAGGGTCTGTCTTTTCCTTTTGTGTCATGTACAGCAGCTAAATTAAGTATAGGGCAAGGACAAGGACAGGATGTTGACAATTGCCTGTACAATCTAGACATACTCAGCACTTCAAAAGCTGAAGGAATTGCTGGTTGCTTCTATATTGTATTTTCCCCCTTTCTTATGCCTATCTTTGTCTTTTACACATTATACGCTCTGTGAATCAGGGACTGTCTTTTCCTCTGGGTTTGGAAATTACCTAGGACATTGTGGGCACTACTATAATCTAAATTAATAGAATGATCTGAGGCAGGAAAAGACCAACAGGGTGCAATTTTGGGACAAAAAAGTATGCCACAATGTTTCCAAGGAACATGAGAGGTTTTGTGTATGTGTATCTGATGTGTGTGTGCAAAAATACATTGGCATGATATGTTTTCTCAGTATGGTGTTCAAATTATAAACTCAACACTCATTTTGGTGGTGCATTTCATTGAGCTACTTCAACAAAAGGACTTATCCTAAGGCTCAAGGAGGCAGTTGTGAACCCCAAAACCCAGATTCCCTGAACCAAAAGTGAGTTTTTTGGTTTACCACTTTACCCAAACTCTTTAAGAAATACTTGCCACTTAATGTTCAGTAGCCTATGTTTAGGACAGTACCTAGGAAGAGTGTTTAAATAATGGATAGCACAGTGTGTTTTAATCTTTCAAATAACTGTGAAACCTTCTGTGTGCAAAATTCCCATTGACTTCAATTTGAGTTCTATGCACAGACTGTTTGCAGGATCGGGCGCTGCAAACCATGGCCATGAACCACTAGCATTCTAAAGCAAGTAGTAGCAAATGGAAAATTCTGTCGTTTTTTTTTTCCCTTTTCAGAACCTTTTAACACTTCACCATTTACCAGTTGTTTAAAGCTTGTTTAATTTCAGAGACGATGCATCTCAGCAGCAGACTATTTCTGACCATTTTAAAGCAATTGTGAAAAGCAGCTCCTATATTCTCAAGTACTCATTTCCTAAATTCTGTAACTTCTAGGTGCTCCAAAGCCAAGCTGGGAAGCACTTTAGTAAAGTGCCTAGAGAGCTGGGTGGGAATAAAATGCTGCAGAGTTAAAAAATAGATGTACTATACATGTCTCCAGAAAGTGTTCTTTCAGCTCTAACCGTAACGTGAAACGTTCACAGAACAAGTATTTCCTAGTAAGGCTATATAAAATGACCAAATAAACTGAATGGAGGGCAGTAGAAGAGCACTTCATTTACAAAAATATCATCAAAGAAAGTAAAGGCTAAAAGAAACACATTTGAAATTGGCACCAATATTGAAAACTGAAGAAATTAACTTCATATCCAGTGATGCCGTTTCACATAATAGGGCCTGATTTCATTTACACAGAAACCCACTTTGCACTTCTTGGGCAGTGTCCATAGAGTGATCATAAATATTATTTATTACCACTCTAATAACCCTTACATAGCCAGAGTGATGTACAGTGGCCGTAGTGTAAAGAAGAATCAGGCCCAATAATCACCACTTTATCTCCTGCACCTCTATCATAGAAACTGGGTCTGGTTCTCCTATGTGAGCATCTACATCCAAATAAAGCAAGTGCAAAGTGGGTGTAAAACATATCAGAATGGTCACATTTTTGCACTCACTTTGCATAGGTGTAAATGGGTACATAAGTTACAAGGCATTGGGGAATCAGGCTCTGTGTTCCAAAAAGCTTTACTGGTTTAAGTATGGCTACAATGTTAAAATAGATAGTCACAGAATCATAGAAATGAGAGACTGGAACGGACCTCAAGACATCATCTAATTCAAACCTCTGTACTGAGGTAGAACCAAATACCTAGACCACCCCTGACAGCTGTTTGTCCAACCTGTTCTTTAAAACCTCCAAAGATGGGGATTCCACGGCCTCATTTGGAAGCCTATTCCAGTGCTTAACTATAGTTAGAAATTTTTTCCTAGTATCTAACCTAAATCTTGCTTACTGAAGATTAAAGTCTTTTACTTCTTGTGCTACCTTCAGTGGACATGGAAAACAATTGTTCACCGTCCTCTTTAGAACAGCCTTTAACATATTTGAAGACTGTTATCAGGTCTCCCCCCTTAGTCTTCTTTTCTCATAACTAAACATACTCAGTTCTTTGAACCTTTCATCATAGATCAGGTTTTCTAAACCTTTTCTGATTTTTGTTGCTCTCCTCTGGACTTTCTCCAATTTGTCAACATCTTTCTTAAAGTGTGATGCCCAGTACTGGACACAATACTCAAACTGAGGGCTCACCAGTGCCAACTAGAGTGGGACAATTAGCTTCCATGTCTTACATACAACACTCCTAGTAATACACCCGTGAATTATATTAGCCTCTTTTGCAACTGCATCAAATTTTGTTAGCTCATATTTAATTTGTGATCCACTATTATCCCCAGATCCTTTTCAGCAGTATTACTGACTAGATGTAAGAGCCCATGGGCCTAAAACTGGGGGACTGTGGGGTTTGAGGCAGGTGGCGCTTCCATGTCACCATCACCAAGTAGGGTTGCCACCCAGGGAACTGAGAGATTAGGCCCTGTGGGAAGTCCCGCCCTAATGGGCATGAGTGGCAGGCCTCTGTGATTTCCTGATTGGCTGGCACTCCCCATATAAGCCAAGGAGCCATTTCTGGGGTTGCCTGAGCAACAAAGACCCCGGCATGACCCTATCCCAATTCTTGCCTCATGTTCTCAACTTGGCAACGGACTCTGACTTTGCGATTTTGACTTGGTTTGGCCTGGGACTCATCTCTGACCTTCAACCCCAATACTGAGCAGCTCACTCCATAACCACAGGGCAACCAGCCCTGACACTAGGCAGTTATTCCCTATTTTGTAGTTGTACATTTGATTTTTCTTCTTCCTAAGTGGAATACCTTGAACTCATCTTGTTGATTTCAGACCAATTTATCAAGGTCCTTGTGAATGCTAATCCTGTTCTCTTAAGTGCTTGCAACCCTTCTGACTGTGGTCTTACCTACACATTTTATAAACATGCTCTCCATCCCATTATTCAATTCATTATTTAAAATACTGAATAGTACTAGGCCCAGGACAGACCTCTGTGGGACCCCACTGGATAGGTCCTACCAGACTGACAGCAAACTCTTGATAACTACTCTTGGAATACGGTCTTTTACCCAGTTGTGCACCCTCCTTACACTCATTTCATCTAGATCACATTTCCCTAGTTTGCTTATGATAATGTCATGGTGTGTCAAAAATAGTAGAGAAAGAAAAGAAAAGAAAAGAAAAGAAAAGAAAAGAGGCGGTAGATGCAAGGAAGAAAAGATATAATTTCAGTTGATAGCTAAGAAAGATGGTAAGTCAATCAGGTGAAGAGATATACCTGTTGGAAAGTTATTTCCGATGGCAAGAGATAAAGAGAAGTCTCTTGCACCCACAGGAATCAGTTGTCTGAAAGGGCAAAGTGGCTGGTGCAAGATGAGTGAAGGGAAGCAGAGTGAAAAGAGACAATGTCTAGGAGATAAGATAGCATAAGAGCAACTACCAGATAAATCATTCCATCACACTAAGTAGCTATTCAGAAATCAAATGGACCTAATCTGTCTGCAATTTTCATCAAATAGTAACACAAGGATCTGTCATGCAGAAAGATCTATTATGACACTGTTCAAGGAGCAGCTTCTTTGAATCAAATGCTGTTTTCTCCTGGTCAGTATCATTTTATGTCCCCGCATAATGAAAAAACAACCATATACACTGAATTTCATTACTTAATTCTATATAAACTAAACCTGATAGAATTTGTATTCCCCTAGACAGTAGGGTTTGGTCCACAATGGTTAATAATTTGCACTACTCCTCACAGGCGCCAACTTTTCAAACTGCTGGGGCGTGCCCAACCCACAGCTCTGCCCCAGGCCCCGCCCCCACTCCACCCCTTCCACCAAAACCCCACCCTCGTCGCGCCTCTTCCCACCCATTTCCGCCCCTACCCCCGAGGTGCTGATCTGCCAGGCCGTTAGCAGGTGGGTGGCGCCGGGAGCATGGGTGGGAGGCGCTGGGGGGGCGGGGTGGGAGCTGATAGTGGGCTGTGCGGAGCACCCACAGAGTCGGCGCCTATGCACAAGAGTTGTGGTAAAATCCTGGAACCACTGAAATCGTTTGGAATTTTGACTTCAGTGGGGCCATAGTCATCCCCAAAAGGAGATGGCAGCAAATATTTGGTAAATACATCTATCCTTACTTGTTATAGGAACGGGAATGAGAGGCAGCCATGGAAGAGCCCCATCCCTAACTGGAACTCAGTAGCACATCTTTAGAGATATCTCCATGACATCAGAAAGCCTATCATCCATGCAACACAAATGGACTCCATATCAGGTAAATGTGCAACCAATAATGCCTACCGTGACATTTTGAGGATGCTGACAAAGTGGAATAATATTTATTTTCCCAAAGGGAAAAATGATTGTCCATGGAGTCCGCTGAAGAGTTTTTAGTTGAGCTCACGGAGCAGTGCAGGGTTGCATTTTCTAACTTGCTTATAAGTATTTTGCACAGAATTATTTCAAATGCATTCTCAGTGATTTGTTCTTTATTCTAATTACTTATTCATTCCTTCAGTCCATCTATTCTACTGTTTCAAATGATTTTTTCAAGTCTTCTATGAGATGTTTATTATATATTTTAATTTCCTTCAGTATTTCCTTGTTGACTATTGATAAATTCTTGGTAGATCAGTTGAGCCACTGATTAGTTAGGATGCTGTAGTCAGGACTGTTCCTAGGGGGTGTGGGGCCTGGGACATAGGCACCGAGTTTCTAATCTGCCAGAGGGTGCTCAGCTTGGCTCTGCCGCGGCCCCACCCCCACTACACCACTTCCCCCAAGACCCCACCCTGCTTCTTCCCACCCCTCCCCCAACTGTGCTGTGCCCTTGCTCCTCCCCCTCCCCCACAGTGCCTCTTGATGCCACTAAACATCTGATCCAAGGCAGGTGGTAGGTGCTGAAAGGGAGGGGAAGGCGCTGATTGGCAGGGCCCGCCGGTGGGCAGGAGACACTGGGAGGAGGGGGAGGTTCTGGTAGGGGAGCTCCTCCTCCTCCCCCTCCCCCCCGCTGCTAGCCTCCCTGTTTGCCTCCTCACCCCGCTCACCCACCTGCCTCCCACCTCACTTCCCCACCCGCCTTCGAAGCACGGGGCCTCCCAAAGTGCGGGGCCCGGGACGGTTGCCCTGATTCACCGGAGCAAAGGGACAGCTCTGGGTGAAGTACAGTGATTCTCAACCAGCAGTACGGGTACCCCTGGGTGTACACAGAGGGCTTTCAAGGGGTACATCAACTCATCTATATATTTGCCTACTTTTACAACAGGCTACATAAAAAGCACTAGCGAAATCAGTGCAAACTAAAATTTCCACACAGACAAAATGAGAAAGTAAGCAATTTTTCAGTAATAGCATGCTGTTACACTTTTGTATTTTTATGTCTGATTTTGTAAGCAAGCAGTTTTAAAGTGAGGCGAAACTTGGGGTTACACAAGACAAATCTGACTCCTGAAAGCGGTGCAGTAGTCTGGAAAGTTTAAGAACCACTGCTGTACTAAGACTTGGATGTCTCCCTCTGAGACCTAACACATTTTGGCATGAATGTTCCTGAGTATCTGGCATTCTGATATTTTTCAGCTGATACTCAGGAACACTTGGTTTATCAGATATGAATAGTATTTATGCTATCTGGCAAATTTATTATTTAGTTTTCCATTCCTAATAGATCATTCCTTCAGTCAGGAACAGGGCCGGCTCTAACTTTTTTGCTGCCCCAAGCAGCAAAAAAAAGCACCGCCCCGCCGAGCCCCCACTGCCGAGCGCCGCCAGAACCCACCCCGAGCGCCGCGCCCCGCACCGCCCCCCCACCGAGTGCTACGCTCCGCCCCGCCGAGCCCCCACCGCCAAGCGCCATGCCCTGCGCTGCCCCCTGCCGGAGCGCCCCCCCGCCGGAGAGCCCTCCCCTGCGGAATGCTGCGCCGCGCTGCCCCCTGCCACCCCAAGATTGGCCGCCCCTTACCAGGTGCCGCCCCAAGCATGTGCTTGGTTGCCTGGTGCCGGCCCTGGTCAGGAACCAGTAGGTAGCTTTGCAACCTTGTTCCCAAGGCCCTTGGTTTATACCAGAATATATGTATATATATCAATGAACCCTAGGGCTCAGTAAAACACTTAGGTCAAGGCATCAGTGATTTAGTAACTGATGTTCTGATGTTGGCAAAAATCCACTACCTACAAGTGACTACAAAATATTATTTTTCTAATATGTGTGAAGTGATGGTGCAAACAGGTACATTTTTTTGTTGGATTTTGGAGGTCTAGATCAATTCAATGGGCATTTGTAAGCCCTAACATTTTTTATGCCCTACTCATCTTCACTCCTAAGTCCCAATAAACCTCTGAGGTGGATATACAGGATATCTTAGAGACTAAAAGGTTGCATCATTCCCAATGAGTCTCTTGTCAGCCTGCTTGATTGTTGGTTCTGCAGTTTCTCTCTCTCTCTCTCCCAAATAGCTCATCCAATATTACCCTGAGCTTAAGAAAGCAGATATTCGAGAGTGACAGAAAAAGCCCTTATCCAAGGAACTGAAAACAGTGTTTCTAAATACTCTCCCAGCCCCTATTTTAGTTTAATGCTGTGTTTCTCAAATTGCAACCCATTGTTCACAGGTGCTTTGTGGAGAACTTGCAAATGATCTGTAGAGAGTTAACTGCTTACATGGTGCTTGCTGGCCTCTCCTCCATTATTTCTATCTGCTTCATGAAACACAGCTGAAAATGTATGAAGTACTTTCCAAATACTATTTTTCCATGTAAAGCAATTGCTGTGGTTTAAAGAGATTTTCCATGATCATAAACAGAAGGACAAGTGACCATGAGACAATTTTTCTACTAAAATGTTCTCCACACTATGAAAATATCTGAGAAGTCCTGTTTCAATACATAGGCTTTCTGTAGCAACATTTGGTTATTGTATTGTAGCTTCTGTGCCCGAAGAGCAAATGTGTCTTATATGACTATTGGTAGGAGGTGGAGGACATGCTACTATTGTTGCTTTGATATGTATTACGTTTGGTCTTCTATTTTTTCCCCAAGATATGTTAACAAATGACTAATAAAACATTTGTCATTAGGATGAAGATGTTCAGTATTGATCAGAAGAATTTGCTTAATATGTTTAGTTTCGTTGTCTGTGTGTGTAATATTGATAGCTATTCAACTACAGATATTTGTCTGTGTATGTAATTTTGAACTGCATAACTATGCAATATTTTACATGTTGTAGTTATTCTTGTTATCTGCAATTATTAATGCCTGTTCAGATCAGAAAATAAATATGCTGCACCAGTGCCCAACCTGAGCAGCTAGGCACTGGACAGATGCACAAGGTGGAACAAGGAAGGCTTTTTGTTCCCACATCTGTAGAGCAGCTGAGCCATTCTGAAGAAGCTATGTTAGCCAAATAGTTGGCATAGCCCTCTGCTCCCTTAACACTGCCCCCTACTTGAAAGGCAAGACAGGAGGATCAAGGTAAAAGAAGATCCTTCAATCGACCCTCATCCCATCTCCACTCATCTCCTTGCCCCGCCACATAGGGAGTTCACTTAACCTGAAATATCCAGTCCCCATTCAACATTGGCTCCATTTCCAGTGCTGTGGAAGGATGATTTGATTTGCCCCTTAATTATCTGGAACAAACAACAACAAGAGATGGAAAGCAGATTGTACGTGATACAAGTAGCAAGCATTTCCATGAGCCAAAACAAAGGACCTCAGAGCCGGTACGACAGCCAAACACCTCTCTGCTTATGCGACACAAACAATGTGTTTAGCAAATCTCATAGACTGACTTGAGCAAAGCAACCACAAAATAGAAATAGCACCCCACAGTTACCACCATTTGATTATTTTTTCCTACTGGGGACAGTTCTCCAAATAGGAGACATCAAGCCCCAGTTATCATGGGAATGAGGGTATTCAGATAAACTTTATGAAATTTTTGTACTGTGCGTCTTAATTATCAGGCTGTCAGAAATGGTATTCCCATATTAAACCCCTTTTAATTTTAAAAACAACCAACCAAACAAACATCAAAACCTCAGTGCTAATCATGGGAAATCCTCAAAAGGTAGAAGACCTTTGTGATCTTCCCTCCCCATAAAATCTCTCTCTTAAAAAAAAAAAAGTGTGAAAAAACTCAAAAACTAAAAACATTTTCTTCAACCTGAAATGATATTTTTTAACTTTTTGGTTTGATGAAAATGTTCCAATGTGGGTTGACCCAAAAGATTCCACTTCCCCCCCCCCATTTTGTAATAACAACCAACAGAACAGAAAAATAAGCCATTAGCACAATTGTACATATCTAGTATGGGCACGTAAACCCAGGATACTCTTTGCCAAAACAAGCCTGTTGGCATCTCTACGAATCACTACAGCTTCTGCAAGTCTCCTTCAATTTTCTGTAATAGCAATAACCCAGCATTAGCACATAAAAACAATTTCTAAGAAAATGCAAGAACATTGCCTATTAATGAGGGCAAGAAAGAAAGAAAAGTACTATTCTACTGATGTCAGTAAGAATTGTAAAAGTGCAGCGATCATACTTACGATGCTTGCTATTATGCTTAAGAAGATTCCCATTCACACAGGCCTTAAATTTCATTTCTTATTCTGCATTCTGCAGCCATCAAAAACCCTGCACTCCTCAACATCTTCCATTTCCCGAACATGCTACCTTGTCTCACTGAGGAAATAGCCCAAAATTCCTTTTACACTTCAGAAAATTACACTTTTAAAACATGACATTGTTGGTTTAAACTTGTTAAAATATCTATTCAAGAATTTTTCAAATAATAAATGACCGCACTAAGTCTGTGCAGCTAAAGAAAATAGTTACTGGTGGGGGCAGAGTTTTGAACTGCATACACACAGCTATGACTGGGAGGTAGAAATGTACTTTTTTTGAATGCTCTAAAAATTGCTTTGGAATTAAGGCATAAAAGCAGCATAACAAGATAGCACTTCCCATCCTGAAGGATGTCAAAGTACTTCACAGTCTACAAGACTGATGTCGAACAAATTATAGTAGAACCCCAGAGTTATGAACACCAGAGTTACGAACTGGCCAGTCAACCACACACCTCATTTGGAACCGGAACCACACAATCAGGCAGCACCAGAGGCCAAAAAAAAAAAAAGCAAATACAGTACAGTACTGTCAAACAAACTACTAAAAAATAAAGGGAAAGCAGTATTTTTCTTCTGCATAGTAAAGTTTCAAAGCTGTATTAAGTCAGTGTTCAGTTGTAAACTTTTGAAAGAACCGTAATATTTTGTTCAGAGTTATGAACATTTCAGTTATGAACAACCTCCATTCCCTAGGTGTTCATAACGTGGAGGTTCTACTGCACATTTGATCTTATTATTGCTTATTATTTATATTACAATAGCACCATCTGAGTCAGGACTTCAATGTACACACACAGTGTGAGAAACAGTACCTGCCTCAAATTGCTTACAGTTGAAAGAGACAAGACAAAGGGCAGGAAGGGAAAACCAGACACCAAGAGGTGACATGACTTACCCAAGGTTGCACAGTCAATGGCAAACCCAGGATTAGAACCCAAACTACTGACTCCCCCAATCAGGGAAGCCCTTGATATTGCGGTGCCTGTGGGAATAAGTCCCCAAAAGGAATCCCTTGTCCATAGTGGATCTCAGGATAGCTCTGCTTTATTGGAATGGAACTCCTGTTTCTTTTCTAAAGGGAGACAGTGAGGGAGCCCCAAACTCCAACAGAAGAATTACTATGAAACTGTGAGCTGAAGATACACAGATTATTCCTGCATGGTTGAGAGTGTAGCTATTGTGCTAGTGTATATTACTGGTGTAAAATAGACTGTTGTATTCCACCTCACCCTATTCCAGCAATGAGTGAACAATCTCTGTAAAGACTCTGCAGTGCTTTGAGATTTCTTCCAGAATTTTGTTTTAAACTCTGATTTTACATAACCCAGAAGCAAGGGCTTATCTTGGAAACATCAAGACCCTGAACTACAGCAATGCTATTTTTCTCTAATGACTTCATCTTGGCTAATGCAAGGTAGTGCCAGTCAACAGAGGGTAAAAATCTCATTTTTTTTATTTATGCAACATGGATAAAAAATAAATTAGTTTTTTGCTCAAAGGCATAAAATAAAGGCGTTGAATTGTGGCTTCCACTACAGTTCAGATATGATATTGGTGTTTGAGAACATAAGCCCTTCTTTGAAATTTCCATAAAAATCCAATTTACCTACTTTATAATTTTAAAGGCTTAAACTATAGTGCATGGTTTGTGTTCTGTGCAGCCTTGAGCTCATTTTGCTTCTTCCTAAGCTTTCCTGAATAGTTAGTGCCACCTTCTTTCCACACGCCAAGTGCCTCTCATTGAAAAGCTAATACGCATAAGTCAAGGCTAAGCGGGTGGCGGGGGAAGCAGGGAGGCAGGGAGGGAGGAATCTAGCTCCTCTGTGGAAAAAAAAAATCTACCTGCTGGAAATACATCTAAAAAATATTTCTTAAAAAATTTAAATGGTATGAGACCCTGCCTAGTGAATCTATACATATATGCAAACTCTCTTTCTACAGTATGTAATTGTGCAGTGTGGATTTACAGGATTGGGCTGGAGTTTTTTGGGTGGCGGGTATTGCATTGAAATGATAATACAGTCTGTTTAGAATGAAATCCTGAAAGGCAGTCTATCTTGCTGCTTTAAAGAGGTTTGCTGCATTTAACACATGGGGCCTTGTCTTATCCCCCAGTCCATGTGCTAAGGGGAGATTCTGCACACACATCACTCCTCTGTGGTGGTGCCTTCTTCAGGACCTTGTGGTCAACAGGTTTGGAGAGCCAGGAAAGGGAAAGAAACAATGAGATGGTATATATTGCATGTGTCTGACAAGAAAAGCCCCAGTTTGCACCAGATCCTCAAAGTAGGCTGTAGGACAGGCTGCTCAAAGGAATTCTCTTTAGGGTCGCATAAAGAGAAAGATGCTGGGTCATGATGGAGAATGCAAAGCTGGAGGTGTATTTTAATTATGGAAAATAGTCTTTTGTATTAAATGGATTTGTTGAGGATAAGCAAGGCAGAATCAATACAATCAACTTCACAGGCCCAAGAACATTTTCTGACCCTTCTCTGGCTCACCTTCTTCACTCTTTAGTCACAACACATCACTAGTTATATCATAGGATTCCAACACTCTTACCACCCAACTTCTCCCCACTTTTTTTTTTTTACCCTGTGCATCCTTCCTTTGGCCCATTGACTGCCATACCATTCCTCCGCATTGCACAGTTGACACACAGCTGTAGCCCCTGCCTCAAGTCTAGCTGGCAAAATTGCAAATGCTGTAAGCGTGCTGCTAGGCAGCCACTTTTTTCATGTTCTCCAAAGCCCTACCAGGTCCCATTTTGCTACTGCTCTACCCACCATTACTGCTAAACTACACTCTCAAAACTGCTATGTCAGGGTTCCCTCCCCACTCTGAACTTTAGGGTATAGATGTGGGGACCCGCATGAAAGACCCCCTAAGCTTATTTCTACCAGCTTAGGTTAAAAGGTATCCTGCCACCACCAAACAAATTAAACAAACATTTAGGGAGAGCCACTTGGAGCTCTGCCTTTCCCCAAATACCTCCCAAGCCCCTACCTTCCCTTTCCCGGGCAGGCTTGAGTATAATCCCCCCCAAGCTCCTACACCCCTTTTCCTGGGAAGGCTTGAGAATAATATCCTAACCAATTGGTTACAAAGTGATCAATGACCCAACCCCTGGGTCTTTGGACAATGGAAAAATCAGTCAGGTTCTTAAAAGTAGGTGTGACGGGTTGGATCACAGAAACCCCCTTGGGAGCTGCCACCAGATGTGCAAAGACTACCCCTGCTTCTGTTTTCCCTGCCAGCTCAGGACTCCAGCACCCTGTCTTGCTGAGCCAGACACTCCTGTTTGGCTCCAGACACAGATCCAGGGTCTGAATCACTTGTCCCAAAGCTGCAAGTTTACCTGAAAACAGCTCACAGTAGTGCGCTTGTCTTTAGCACTCAGATGCCCAACTCCCAATGGGGTCTAAACCCAGATAAATCCGTTTTACCCTGTATAAAGCTTATGCAGGGCAAACTCATAAATTGTTCGCCCTCTATAACACTGATAGAGAGATATGCACAGCTGTTTGCTCCCCCAGGTATTAATACATACTCTGAGTGAATTACTAAATAAAAAGTGATTTTATTAAATACAGACAGTAGGATTTAAGTGGTTCAAAGTAGTAACAGACAGAACAAAGTAAGTCACCAAGCAAAATAAAATAAAATGCGCGCATCTATGCCTAATCAAACTGAATACAGATAGTTTCCTCACCAGTTCCAGAGTGCTCCCTTTTACAGGCTAATCTCCTTTTAGCCTGGGTCCAGCAATCACTCACACCCCCTGCAGTTACTGTCCTTTGTTTCAGTCTCCTTCAAGTATCCTGGGGGGGGGGTGGAGAGGCTCCTTCTTTAGCCAGCTGAAGACAAAATGGAGGGGTCTCCCACAGGTTTAAGTAGACTCTCTCTTGTGGGTGGAGACCTCCCTCCTATGCAAAGCCCAGCTCCAAGATGGAGTTTTGGAGTCACCTGGGCAAGTCACATGCCCCTGCATGACTCAGTCTTTGCATTGTCCACATGGCATCTTGCATGTCTCCAGGAAGACTTCTCATGTGGATTGGAGCATTCCAAGATGCATTGTTCCCTAAGTGTCTCCTGATCAGGTACTTAACCCGGTGAATTCCTTCCTAAAGAAGCTGACCAAATGCCTCACAAAGCTTACTTAGAAATCAGGCAAGCATACAGCCCATATTCTTAAGCTCGAGTAGAAAATGATATATACGTACAAATAGGATGAATAGATATAGTAGATCACAACCCTTACGGAGATATGTTACATGGCACAGGCAGCACAAAACATATTCCAGTTATGTCATACATACATTTATAAGCACCCCCTCCCCATAAAGCCTTATGGGGTACACTGTCACAGTAGGATTTATTAAAAAGAAAAGGTAAAAATCATCTCTGTAAAATCAGGATGGATAATAACTTTACAGGGTAATCAGATTTAAAGAGCCCAGAGGAACGCCCTCTAGCCTTCGGTTCAAAGTTACAGCAAACAGAGATAAATCCTCTAGCAAAGGAACATTCACAAGTTGAGAAAACAAAGAAACTAATACGCCCTGCCTGGCTATTACTCACAAATTGAAATATGAGAGACTTGTTCAGAAAGGTTTGGAGAACATGGGCTGATGTCCGGTCCCTCTTAGTCCCAAGAGCGAACACGCACCAAAACAAAGAGCACAAACAAAAGTTTCCCCCCAAGTTTTGAAAGTAGCTTGTCCTCTTATTGGTTCTTTGGGTCAGGTGTCAGCCAGGTTACCTGAGCTTCTTAACCCTTTACAGGTAAAAGGATTTTGGTGCCTCTGGCCAGGAGGGATTTTATAGTATTGTATATAGGAGGGTTGTTACCTTTCCCTTTCTAGTTATGACATGCTACAACCAATTATTTGGGCTTGGGTTACAGTATTTTCAAGTCTTCCTTTTTAGAAATGACTACAACACATATCCATATACAGTAAACAAACAAACTCCACAACAAATATGCTCTGGCTTATTGATTGATTTTAGCAGATTTACAGGTGTCATTGTTACAAGGCTTTAGCTATATCTCTTTCCAATCTCTCCATGAGCACTGCTGCCAAGTGACAGACTCAGCACATAAACTTCTCTCAACCTGGAATCCCATAATTCACGTCACTTTTAGACTAGGTCTCCAGACTAGAGCACTTGTTTACGAACTGTATTTCCCAAGCAGGCCCAACTGGGTTTGTTGCCTGCCAAACACTTCCCTTCAAGACCTATGATCAGTAGGTAAATGTAGTGACTCCAAATAGCTTCTTCAAAACAAAGTATTATGTATTTATGCATAGGAACGTTGGATTCAGAGAAAAGGTTAAAACTACAAAAGGCCTGCATGCATCATCTTACCTAAAGCTAAGTAGGTGTAACTTACCCCAGACATCCCCAGTCTCAGAGTGAAGGGTGAGTTTCTCCTCAGCAGTCACGGCCTCCTTCTGTTTTATTCTATTCCCCTTATTAGCTTCAGGGCTGAGGGTTTTAATCCTTCCAAAGCTCTTTTTATTGTCCCCACTTCCATTTCCCCCCTCATGTTACCAGCCATCCTGTTGATGAATGGATGGTGGTGGACCTTCAAAGGAATTGACAACTGGACTGAATGTTAAGTACCAATGACTGGGTTATCTGGACCCACTGACTTTGGTTCCTGCAGATGTACAAAACCACTTTAGACTGACAAACCTCTAGTTATCCTTTAGCAAGCAACAGAATAACCAAGCAGACAGAGGTACACATAATATTCATAAAAATAATATAGATTTCTCCCCCATTCTTCACAACAGGTATGTGCATATCTCAGGATGCGATCTTGTCCTAACAATACAAATACATCTCATACAGGATGTTGTATTACATTACCTGTGAGATTTTCAAAGCACTCAGCATGGGGCTACGAGACATTTTGAGATCCTTTTGGATTAAAAATGTGATATAAAATTCAATGGGAGCAGTGTTAGACCAACACTCAGGGCTTTTGAAAACCCCATCCTACCTACTCCTTCTATGGACCCAGTCAAATAATCTTCTAGTACTGGTACACCAGAAATGACTGTCCTGTTTTATTTTTATATTTTGGTCTTTTCTTTGCAAGTTTATTTAATTATTACTATATTGCCCAGGTTCTTCCCTCTGTTCAGAACCACTTACTTTATATGGGAGAAGCTTAGGAGATAATATGGCATATGTTTTTTGTTTATTTTTTTGGTAAAGGTGACCAAGGACCTTTAGGCATTTGGTAACAATACACTAATATTTATTATTACTTTTGTATAACACCTTTGGAAAACCTAGACATAATTTCAACAGTATATAATTTAGAAATTGGGATCAGCACCAGGGAAATAAACAAACCAATTAGGAATATAGTAATGAATACAAAATTACCTCAAATTCCCCTTTCCTTTTTTATTACCACACATTATCTCTCAAGAGTAGAATCATATCTGTAAATATGTAAAATATGTATTACTAAAGTCAATCAAGAGTGCTAAAAACTGTTCCCTTCCTGCAGAATCCCAATGAAATTTCCCTTACAATACATTGGCCCTCTCCAGAGAGAAATGTAAAACACTGTAGGGACTGTGATCAAATGTTAGCTATCCCTGGCACAATAAAGTCTACTCTAAGCACAGTTGGTTTAATTCTTCATTTAATGTGATCACAGCCCCAGGAACCAAAACAATTTTTTATTACAAATATTACTGCTTCCAAGTTTTATTTTGACCAATTATCAACTATTTGGGTGAAATTCAACCTTGGTGAGAAGCATAGGCACTGGGTTTATAACATTTTCGGTGCGACTCAAGGGTCAGTAGAGAAATCCCCCAGCAGGAGTATAAGAGGCAGAGCCCCTTATGCTTTGAAGCCATGGGGGAGGGGAGGCGTGGAGAGGTGAAGCCCCCTCCCCTCCCATCCCCCCATCCTCCTCCATAGACATACCATATCAGAGTGACAGAGGCGTGGCTGGGCAAAATCTGAGTGGTATAGCTATCCCATGTGCCAGGTTGCAATGCCACTCAAATTTTACCCACCCACCATCCCGTCTAGAGATGCTGTGTACCAGGTCACACTGCTATGTGACCTGTCCTCCCATCATGAAATTAGAGTAGTGTTGTGACACCATGTGCCAAGTCACATCATCACTCAAGTTTGGGGCAACCCGGCAGGTTAACTGTCCCCTTTGAAAAATTTTGGTTCTAGTTTAGACCCTGTGGAGAGGAGGGCCTTGCGCCAATTCTCTGCACCATCTAAATAAACCTCCTAGATTGTATCTGGGGGGGTGAGTTTCACCACACAATCACCACCAGCCTCCTCTCCCATATTCACCCCATCCAGTGACACTGGTTCACAAGGCCTCTTTAAGTAGCTGTTATCAGACAACATGCTTGCTGGCTACAGGAAACTGCAATTCAGTTTATAAGGAAGAACCATATTCTGATTGAGAGAGATTTGCCCCTTGCTTTCACTGGTATATTTGCTTAAGGCATTGTTGGTTTTGGCTCAAGGCTTGTGTTAGTTCATTAGTTCTAATTCTGAGAACATCAGATCATAGGAATTGCCAAACCAGATTAGAGAAGTTGTCATCTAGTCCAGTGTACTATCTCCAACAGTATCCCATACCATATGCTTTGAGTGCAAGAATGTGCACGAATCCCTGTAATAGAGAACTATCAAATAACCTGCCTATAGGGAAATGATTTTCTGACTATATATAAATTAGTTGTTGGCTTATAGCCTGAAGCAGGAAGGTTTATACATCTATTTTTATCTCTATAGCTTTATCTCCTATTCTCATTGTTCACACAAATACTTAACCCTTTTTAAAATCCTGCTCAACTCTTAGCCTCAAAGATAACTTCTAGCAATCAGGTGAACGGGTTAATTATGCATTGCATAAAAATGTATTTCCTTTTACATTATATATTCACAGACTTTCCTTTGCATTGGCTGTCCTCGCATTTCTATTTGTTTTAATGTCTTCACTTGTTCATTCTTCAGCTTCCTTCTTAGTCTTCCTAATTTCCACCTTACGTTTTATCTGCCACAGTTTATTCCTGTTAGCTTCACTTTGGCTGGATTGTTATTTCCTGAGGCTTGAATAACTTCCTGAATGTTTCCATTGACCTATTCGTATTATATTTCATGTTTGTATTACAATAGTGTCCATACACCTCAATCAGGATCAGGGTCCTATAGTACTAGCTGACACACAAATAAATGTGAAGATACAGACCATTTCTCTGAAGAGCTTGCAATCTAATAAGACCAGTGACACATGAATGGAGGGAAAGAGGGATACAATCAAATATATACAATTCTTATTACATATATATATATATATATATACATACACACACATTACATTCTGGGCAGTTTTTGCTTTGTGAATCCTTTTTACTGAAGAAGTATGCATATCCTCTATGACTGTGATGGTATGCTTAAGTAACCTCCATACTGACACTGGGCATTTTAATTTCCTCATCTTTAATTTAGAGGTCTTTTTGAGCAGGTTCCTCAGTTTTTTTAAATCCTCCTCTTTAAAGATTAGTGATGTAATGCTAGATTTTGGAATGAGCTCTCTTATTGATATCAAATTTAATTCTGTTCTGATCACTGTAAATGAGTGACTCCAGGTATGTCTACACATAAACCGCTACAGCTGCGTTGCTGTATTGCTTCGGTGAAGAAACTACCTATCCCGATGAGAGGAGTTCTCCCATCAGCATAAGTACTCCACCTCCCTGAGGCAATAGCTAGGTTGATGGAAGAATTCTCCTATCAACCTAGCGCTGCCTACACAGGGGATGAGATCAGTTTAACTGTGTCACTTAGGCGTATGGATTTTTCACACCCCTGAGCAACGTAGTTATAGTGACCTAATTTCCTTGTGTAGACCAGGCCACAAGTCTAGGTACTTCTTGAAGCAACTATACATGATATAATATAAGGGCTACATATTATTAATTTATTATTATTATTATTGGGGCTGATCCTGCTCCCACTGAAATCCATAGGAATTGTGTCAGAGATTTCAATGGGAGCACAATGTGACCTATTATTAGTTAAGGCTAGAGTTTGTTGGAAAAAAATTAGTGAAACAGTTTTCTGTCTAAAATATCGATTAAATAATAGTATTCTCAGAGAACACGGATTTGGATAAAAAATTTGATGGGAAAGAGTTTAAATGAATTGTTTCCACTTTCTCATTTCAGTTTGATAATGTCAAAATATTTCTACTGTTGTGATTTACTTCAAGTTGACCTGTATATATTATATTAACATATCAATTTTAATATTATATTTTCAAAGGAGCCTAAAGGAATTATGTGGTCAGCTCCTATTAAATTACAGTGAGATTTGGATGCCTAATTCCCTTTGAAAATTACAGCCTAAAAGTGGCATTTTTCCTAAGAGAAGGAGTTAATTTGAGTATTCTAGCCAAATTTCAATTTGGTTAATTATGTTTTGCTTGCCTAAATTTCCTTTTCAGTTTGAAAAGGTAGAAATAAGCTTCAGTATTCTACAATGTGCTGTTAAACCGCTACTACATTCCACTCAACGGTAACTGCATTTCAATAGTGGTAATGCTCTATGCATACTACTTACCTACAGTCCAGGAGTGCAATGAAAAATCAAAATGATTTCTAATTAGCTTCTCGTTTGAAGTGTAGAAGGAAAATGAAACAAATTTAATGTTTAACAATTACAATAAATAAAAAACAAGAGTATGTACATGAACCCATATTACATGAAGCAAACACTTTCATATTTGCTCACTATTTTATGTTGTAATAAAACTAATCAAAAACTCAAGAAAAAGAGAAACAGGCTTTGGGAAATATAGTGTGTCAGAGAAGAAATATCACCCAGAGCCAGAGAACTGACATCACACAGCAATGACCTCACCCTGTAATTGTCTCCAGCATTGTTTCTCCAGACCCATCAACAGACCTGCCTGTACACAACGCCATTCCATAGTTATCTATCAAACAACTTGAAAAAAAAAACAAAAAAATAAATCTTATCTGATTTGTGGAATTTCCCTCTTCTTTTGTATGCTTCTTCAGGAACTGTCTTGTCTGTCTATTGAACCAATCCTTTGTCCTGGGAGGTGCAAGTAATTTGCAGCATTGTAATATTTGCTGCTTTGCTACCAATAAGGCTAGTAGAAGCTAGCTTCCTTATGAGCCAGTAATTGAGAGTCACAATATAAACAATCCTGGCCGAGACAAAAGAGAAGTCTCTTTCATTAAACAAATCCCTAAGTGTACCTCTTCGCAAAAGCCCCTAATTTTTGGGCACCACCATTCATTTGTTTTGTGAGCTGTACAGATTTACATCAGCTGGGAATCCTGTGGATCCCCCAAGTCTGCAAAACTTGTCTGTATTTTTATGCCTACTTTGGACATGAGTTGGAGTCTAATGGATGCAAAAAAAAAAAAAAAAAATCTAGTCAATTATCTGGGCCTTTTCTGTTTTCTGTCCCATTTTGTTCCATTCTTGTGTGGTTAAGAGAACTCTTCAATCCTTATTCTATTTATGCTGACGTACCTCCCATCCACTTTTTCAGTGCCATCATTAAAAAGTATTTACACTGATGCAGCAGGTCTAGCATGCTAACAAATTTTTCTTGCAAACTAACAATGTCTCACAATAATCTTCTGTGCTGTCATTAAGAGGACCTGTAACCTGGATGCCTTTCACCTCACAAGTATAATTTAATAAGCAGTTTTGAGTTAGCCAAAATATTTATTCCATAAAAAGTCACCATCCTCCTTATCATCCAAAATGCAACATTGTATGATTCTCATATGCAACTTCAAAGCACATGGTCCTCCTACTTCATTCTGCAACTTCCAAAAAGAATTTGTAGATCTCAGACCCAGTTTAACTATTTTATATGCATCCAATGGAAACTATGGACCAGATTCACCACTGCATAAATCTGGTCTTACGCTGGTGTGACTCCTGTGACATTAATGATGACTACTAACTAGTTCAATAGTGACTCAGACCCCATGTAATATTTTGAAATAATGTGCCTAAATTTTCCTCTGATAGTCTTAAAATTGAGAGCCCTACTATATACATCATTTGTCTCTGCCCTCTTTGTATTTCTTCTTTTTTCCATGCTTCTGGCACTGGAGGTTTTGTTGCAACTCCAAGCACACTATTCTATCAGCATGCAATGCAGGGGAAAAACAGACATTAATTAGCTAAATAGTTCAAGTCTGCAAAGTTCTCTGAAGCTTTAAAGAGCCATAGAAATGGGTAAGTATTAGTATTAAAACAAATTGGAAGGTTTTATCAGCACAAAGGAGACAACGGATGTCTGTACTTCAATGATTGCAGGGTATTTGATGGTTGTGTAACTTTTTCATAAAGACAAGGAAGAAGTTCATTATGTATAATGAAAATTATTGGCCAGACTGTACCCAGCCCTGTAGGGTGTGAAAGGAAACTCGGGGTCAGAAGACACAATGAGCCTTCCCTCACACTGAGTCTTCAGCTTGGTCTATGTTACAAACTTATATCAGTTCAACTATGTCACAGGGGGATGTGTGGAAAATCCACAACCCTGAGCAACAGTTACACCTACCTAACCCTCACTGTCAACATAGCTATCACCTCTTTGGGAGGTGGATTAACTCCACCGACAGGAGAAGCTCTCCTCTCAGAATAGGTGGCATTTTCACTAAGCACTACAGTAGTGCATCTGCACCAGAGTAGCTGCATCACTGCAGCGCTGTGAGTGTAAACACACCCTTTGTTCGGGGGCTGGATGCAATCACAATCCTATCATTCCCTTGAGCACAAGGATTCCATAAGTGTAGGGTAAACTCCCCAGGATCATAGTGCCAGGAACAATAATAGCTGCCTCCAAGTGAATGGGAGGAGGCTGGCTACGCTGTTAATTCCATTGCTACATAAAGCAGAGCTGTTCGCGCTCTCACTGAACTCCAAGGGGCATCGTGCATGCCTTCCAAGAGATCCAGTTCAGCATTATGTCTCTATAATAACTTCATCGTTTATAAGGAACCATTTCATCACTGCAGTTCCCAAATTACAGTAGTCCATTTTAAGGGCTACAGTCATTACTTGAGTAATCTGTGCTTGCTTAATTTTTTCTCACTATATCTCTGACCACAGCCATACATATGTCAAACAAATGATTGGTATCTCTAATACTCCACAGAGAAAGAAGCTGGCCCCTTGTATCTATAAAGGATGAGATGTGTGATATTTCCATTTTATGCAATATATTCAAGAACTGCATCCCTAAATACTCTCCTTCATATTGACAAGCGATTCCTTTTCAATGTGTTAATCTTACATTAGCCATAGAGGCCACTTATCACTGAACAAAGCTCTTATAAATTAACGGCAAAGAAAGTCTTAAAGAAAAATGGTAACCGTATCACATATGGTACATTTATTCATACAATACTGTTTGGTGTGTTTCAATACCATTCTATTTGTCACAACAAAAAGGCGGTTTAAATATGGGAACTGAAAATTCATTCTTCCCCCATAAAGATAATAGAATACACTGTTAATTTAATTATTACTACCATCGCCTTTCTGTTGTGTTTTGTTTTATTTGAGACATGACTTTTTGATTGTCTACTGTATTTCCAAGGTTTTTAGTAGTCACTTACTTTGTGAATCATGGACATACTTTAATAATTCGTTGTTCCGGAATACACTGACCATTTATGGCACAACTATGTTAGGCATTTTATAATGTAATGGATGTGTGATGATGTAGATGAACACACTCCATATTTCAAGTTTTAATGGGTGTTATGTACAAACTTTAAAAGTGCATTTTATTTATGGTAACTTGTTATCTCAGGGGACTGATAATGGAATATAAAGCTGTCTACTTAGAAATCACCTGTGTGAAATTGGCCAAAGTAATGGAAAAACATCCATCTAACTTTGTACAGCAAACTAGGCAAATTGCTATTATTATTATTACTTTTATGGTAGCACCAATGAGCCCCAATTATGGACCAGGACCCAGAGGTGTACAGACCCAGAGGAGCACAAGGAAACAGACAATAATGGTCAGCCCACTAGGCAGTGGTCTCACCACACCCACTGCCTAGTCACTGCCAAGCTTTTCATAGGCACCATGGCAAAGGAGAATTTTGAGGAAGGATTTGAAGGACATCACTGAAATAGTTCTATAGATGGATGTCTCCAAGGAACTCCTCCAATCAGTGGAAGCTTAAAGGTGCTTCTCTGAAAATTTAACAAATGGGCAGTGAGGACTGGCATCATCGGCATTGCGTAGGTGTGAACTGGCATCCGGAGAGCATATGAGAGATGAGACATAGAATTGGGACAGTTCATGAAAGGCCTTGAAGTAAAGACAAGTAGTTTCTGTTTCATGCTATGTAGAGGGGGGAAATCAATGGAGGAATACAGAAAGGGAAGAGAAAAGGTCCAAGAAACGAGCCAGGAAAATGACCTTTGTAGCAATGTTTTGAATTAATATAAGTAGGACAAGATTGCATTTGTCAAGCCCAGAGAACAGGATATTGCAATAGTCAAGGTACAAGAGGTTGAGAGCATGGATGTGAGCTTAAGCTGCGTGAATGGAAAGGCAAAGCTATATCTTAGAGATGTTATGCAAGCAGAATCAGCAAGATTTAGACATAGACCATATGTGAGGATCTAGAGAGTGGGCAGAGTAAGACATAATGTCCAGGATGACAGGATCATGGTGTTGCCCACAGTAACTAAGGAAGGGGAGGAGATGGTTTTGGTTGCAAAGAATAAGGGCTCTGTTTTGACCACCATATCGAGCTTAAACTGCTGGCCAAACATCCATGAAGAGATGTCAGATAGCCAGGTTAAGATTTTAGTCTGGGCAGAAGGAGAAATGCAGAGTGGATAAGTAAATCTGTAATTCACCAGCATTCAGGGAAGAGTTGAATTTGTGTTTGCGGATGAGACTGCCCAGACACAAGTTGTAGAGGGAGAAGGCAAGGGGAAATGAGCTTGTTCCATTTCTAATGGCCATGTCCACAATACAGAAATCACTGTAACAATTGGCACTGCGATGAACACTGCCATAGACAAACCTAGCAGAAAGGCCAGAGATTATGGGCCTGATCCCACAGTCCTTACTAGGACAAAAGTCCTATTGATTCTAATGGAAATTTTGTTGAGCAATGACTTAAGGTTGGAGACATGAAGGATGATCTATCTTTTAATCTCTAAAGGTGATCCTCCCAAGTTTAAGGTGAAGGTACATCAACAGGATGATGTGTGGATGTTTACATGCTGATGGCTGCCTGTATTTGTTCTGTTGATAAATAGACAACTTCAGTCTGTAGTGAACTGCCAGTATAAAAGGGCAAAATTTATGCTAGTAGCAAAGGGCAGATCAAGTGGCATTGTGCAGACAGTACTGGACTCCTTGTGTCTCTTGTTCACATTTAAAGTCATCTGCAGAGGACTCAAACTACAGTATTTGAACAGGAAGGAATGAACAACTGATTTCTACTTGTGTCAAACCAATCGTGCTCTTGCCCACCTCACAAGGCCCATGTAAAAAAATCCTCATAGCCTGTAAAAATCAGCTGAAAATCATCTTTTCAAAGAATCAGGGAAAGTTAAATATTTTCCATTAAATTTTTGAGGGGAAAAATTAGAAAAATGCCTTTTCTCCACAAACAAGTATGTGTTGATGTTAAATTAATTTACACTTTCCTCCATGGGTGAAATTCTGCCATTTTCACTGTAATGTGAAATTTCACTCTAAATAAAGACCTGATATTTTAGTATAAGCTCTCTATCAAGCCTACTTGGCAAAGAATATTGAATCCTAGAATCTGTACTAGAAAACTATTAGGACATCCAACCGACCCCTATGCCAATTTATTTTAAAAATTCAGTGTGGGCCAAAATGGCTCATTTAGCCAGAGATGCACAAAGGACGTGTTGCAGAAATGTACCATTCAATGGGGCGTTTGGGGAAGAATTTTGCCTCTGAGTAACATTGTAGTGCTGAGGGACTGTAAACAATTTGCACAGTCCATTAGGATGGCAACTAACTCCACAGTGTGACCAGCTTGTTCCACAGGACAGTGAAAAGTTGGAGACGAAGCCACGGTTCCACCTGTTTCCCAATTCCTCTGCGTATACCTAGGGCGCAGTCCCTGCTCCACAAACTGCTGGAACTGCAAGTGCTGGCCACATGGTGAGGATATGGAGAAAGGGAGACGTCCCCATGTGCTCTCTTTCCCCTCATGCACCCACATAAGGGCTTGTCACAATTAGGCCTTATATGATCGTATTTTTACAGTCTATTTCTACATCTCCCGGGATGAAACGTCTATCAGTTCCCTTAACAGACTACTCCACAAACCCTGTATCTCTGATTGTCAGCATTTTTTCTTGAGATGCAGCCTAAATAGTCCTTCGCTTCACTTCAGTTTTGTTACTGCCAGTCACACACCTAGTATTGTACTAAATAATTCCTCTCCCTCTTTTGTTCTTTATTCCCTTCAAACCATGCTGTCCCTTATGCCCCTTAGCCCCATTCATCACTCAGCCAAGCTATAGCATTCATATTTATTTTTCTTAATCTTTCCACTAAATCAATCCTTCAAACCCCTGAATAATTTTTGTGCCCTTCTTTGAACTCCTTCAGTTTGCTCTGACCTTTCTGCTATAGGGGTCCGCAGAACTGAATGCAGTATTCTAGATGTGATTGTATTACCTCCCTGCCCTGTGACGTGTTGCCCTTATGTACGGAACCCAGACTTGCACTTTAGACGTGTCTCTCTCAATCCCATAGAATTTATTATAAACCCTAGCACAGCATCTGTCATAGTTGAAACACGGCTCCACTGACTTCTTTCTCCCTAGGGGATTGATAGAAGGCACTACTCAGTGGAGACATCTAAAACTTTTTATTTTTGTTTTTGTAACATATATTGGGGCACCTTTACCCTTGGAAAGGTGCCCATTTTATTACTGTACAAATCCAAACAAACAAAAACACACACAGTAGCCTGGACAAAGCACTACCAAGTATAGTTTCAGGAACAAGACTACACTAGTAAGGGATAGACTACACACCTTAATGTGTCTTTTTTTTTTCCCCTCTAAGGTTTATGATTCTTATGGCATAATGAAGACAGCAAGCAGAAGTGAAAACCTGGGATTTTATTTACTTCCAATATATCCTCACTTTAGAAATATATGGAAATAAATCAAAATGCACTCATTTTTCATTATTTTGTGTGTTTATATTGGAAAATATAAACATAAATCATTGACTATTTCCCTTTCAAAAGGGTTGGGCTATAAGTGATCGTGCAAATAGAGAGGTAATGGGTCTAGTGATCAGAACGACTCTTTGGTTCTATTTCTAGTTCTGCTGCTGATCTGCTGTATGATAATGGGCAAGTTCTTGTGTGGCAAAATAACTCAGATGGCACCTAGACTTTGATTTCCTGGCTACCTGTTGGTTTGTCTTTAGACATTGGAATACATGGAGCCTACACTTATTTCTTTGATTGATGATCTTCTTTTAACGAGACAGAGGTCAGGGGCCCATGCTGACTTTTAGATCTTGCAGCAGTCTTTGATATGGTTCATCAATGAGCTGCAGGAAATGGCAGGGGTAGGCAGGATAGCTTTACAGTGGTTCCGTTTATGCCTTTCAGCTGCAACCAAAGGATTGTGATGAGTAATTGGTTATACTCTCCTGTCCTGCTCAACATTTATGACAGGCTGATGGAAGAGATGTTGGGAAGTTTTAGGCTTCAGTACCATTAGTTTCATGACAATACTTAGCTGTGTGTGTCCTCTTTCAACCCAGATTTCACAATCTCCTTGGATTTCCTGCTCTAGCCTAAATTAAGGTCCTTGATGAAAGCTAGATGAGACACAACCCAGACAAGATAAAAATGAAGCTAAATGAGACAATGAAAAGCTACTTGAGCAACTAAAGGAGTGCATTGCTGCTCCCTCTGTTGAAGGATATTTCCAATCCCAAACTCAGTAGTTGGTAATATTGGGGTCTTATTGAATCAGTTTAGTGTCCTGGATTCCCAGGAGACAGCAATGGCCTAAAGTGAGAGTATTCATTATTATAGTTGTTAGCATTGCTTGGGGTTGTTACAGTGCACAGAAAAAGACATGGACCCTGCTCTTCAGCACTTTTCATGTAAACTTGAAAGACTGAAACTTTTCTTTTTGATGCCAACTCACCACCATAGTTCAAGGTTCAACTATTGCATGTGCTCTACTCAGGCATAAACTTAAAGGCTACTCACAAGACGAGCCAGGTGGAAAAAGAGAATTCCATTTTGTGGAGGATTTTGATATTTTGAAATGTGGTTTTATTCCAGTTCAGAACAAAACCCCAACATCGCAAATTCTCTGAAAAGGGGAATGGAGCCCGGGCTCTGGGGAAGTCTGCCAGGCCAGGCTGCTGTGTAGCTGCAGACTCTAGCGGTCCTGGAATCCCTGGCTTCATTCTAGTCTGCCTTGTGGACTTCCAGGGACCCTGGAAACCACAGGATCCTGATCCCCATCCTCAACCCCAAGCAAGTCTGCATAGTAGGCTGCCCTTCAGCCACAAACCCTAAAATTTCTGGGGTCCCTACCCCTGAGTCAAGCCACATGACGGTCCTCCCTAGAGCTGTAGACTCTGGAATCTGTGGGGTCCATGGTAGCCAAGAGGAAGGCTGCCAAGGTGTCAGGTAGGCAACCTGGCAGAAAACAAGGCAGGTTTCAAAACCTGCCTGGCAGGAAAGGTTCCATCAGCACTCCCTGGGTTCTGTTAGCACTTTGACAAAAGGGAAACCATCCTCGTGAAATGTTTGGATTTCACCAAATTGGCAAATTTTCATGGAAAAAATGCTGTGTTGGAATTTGTCCCATCAGCTCTACTCAGAAGTTTCAATGAGGGCAGAATGTACCTTCCCATCTCTTTAGCCAAGAAGGCTGACATGAGCATGTAACACAGTCCTCTGCACTGTCTCTTAATTCACTTCTGGTTGTGATTCAAAGTGTTAGTTATCATCTATAATGCTCTGAATGGCTTGTGGTCAGACACTCTCAAACACAGTGTCTTGCATCTGAAGAAGTGAGGTTCTTACCCACGAAAGCTTATGCTCCCAGTACTTCTGTTAGTCTCAAAGGTGCCACAGGACCCTCTGTTGCTTTTTACAGATTCAGACTAACACGGCTATCCCTCTGATACTTGACTCTCAAACACAGGTTCTCTTTCTTTGCCTTATCGTGGATAGATGCATGTTTCTGAAATGCTGTTCCCATCTGCACCCAGGGTTGAACTCCACAGGGTAGGGTACACTCAGCTCTGGAGTTCACTCTCTGTTGTGGTCTATCAGAGCCTAAATTTGGTGATTTGAGGAGAAAATCAGTGTATGATGGCCACTGTCTTGGTCAACCCACGGGGGATTGAGCTGGGGACCTCCAGAGCTACAAACATGAATTGCTACAGCTTGTGCTAAAGACTCTATAGGTGGTGGCCATAACAACCAATATCTTCCTGGGATTGTCTCAGAGGGAGGAGTTGTAACAGACACTCTTTTTGAAGAGCTATTTAACTCACTGATGAAAGGTCATCCTGAGCATCAGACACACCAGGTTGAATACCAGATGAACTTATGTGATGGCTGTCCTCTTGGCTGACACATTCGGGATTGAACCAGGGACCCTAGAACTAAAAACAGAAGGTGCTATAGCTTGAGCTAAAGCTCTGTATTTGAGGGTTGTAACTACTCATTCTCTGTGGATCAGCACATAGGGGGGCCTGCAACACAATCACCAGTGGATTACAAATGCAAGATATATTTCTAAATTTCACTTAATTGTAGCACATACGACTGAGAATTTAGCTCATGAATGAGCAGGAGTGGCAAAGAAAAAGGAGTATTTGATTTGTGTCAGTTGCTGGCAAAAGATCGTCTTAATTTTTCTAATAATCACCCAGATAGCATGATTTAGTGTAATACAAAAAATGGAAATTACTAACATTTTGTTTATAAAAGCATGTTGAGATCCTCAGAGAAAAAATAAGTGCAAAATGCTAATTGTGAAAGTAATACCATGTAAGAGTTTCATGTATTACTTTTGTACACTAATTTCATGTGCTGAAACATATATGTGCCAAAATAGTATGTATGTAGTACAAAAATCATGTCTAGTAGTATGCTGTTTTGGGAAAAGTAGTAAAGAAATTAAGCCAATGGGCCTAATTCTGTTGACTGGTTTTGCACTGACATAACTTCACCGATAATGGAGTCACTCCTAATTAAAATCAGTATTAATGAGATCAGAATCAGGCTTGATAATTTTATTGACACAAAATAGTTTTAATTAGGATTGGAAGGAAGTTAGGAGCATCATACACAGTATCTCTTGCAAGTGTTTGGGATGGGTATCTGAACAGCTCTTACTTCCAAATGTCCAAATCAGAGGTTTTTTTTTATTTGAAATGAAATTTGATATTTCTCTTTGGTTTTCGGTGGACCCTCAGCCACATGGGTAGGGTAGTAATTTCTGAGTGACAGACCACGTTTATGTTCTTATATAAAAGTGCTTTAAGTGCGATTAAGATTTGCAAAGCGACACACACACACACACACACACGAGAACTGTGGGTCTAATTGTCCCCTCATTTATGCCTGTGTAAATCAGGAGTAACTCCAATAAAGCTAATGGGAGTAGGTAAGAGAAGAATCAGTCTGTCTTGGAAACAGACTTCATCTTGAGAACTTAAACCCTGAGCTTTATTTTGGCTGAAGCAGAATTACAAAGCTGAAAGATTTCCAGCTGTTTTCAAGGCAATAATAGGAGCCAGGTGCATACCATCAATAAATAAAAGGGAGGAACTTTGGCCAGTATTCAATCTTCCATTCTCAATGAGGAATTAACTCACTTAAGAAATACACACCTCTTGAGGCTTGGAAACTGGGACAATACCATGTTTATATGTTTGCTATTTTTTTCTGTATTTGTACAATGCTGTAGGTTTTTAAGGGCATACTGTCTATGTTATGTGTAGTTAACATTCCTTTTCTCTTTGAACTTATTTAAGGGCCTGATGCAGAGGCTATTGAACTCTCATTGATTTCAGTGGGCTTTGGATCAGGCTCTAATGGAGCTCTACTAGTCTCAACCTAACCACTTGTAGAGTAAGGTTACCATTTAGAAAATGCAAAAATGTTTCAGAGAAGTTAGATGAAACACTAAACAAAGACAAATATCATGTACAAGTTAATGCCTGGTTTTAAATTAGATCAAAATTGAAAAGCTAAAAATTAAATTATATAATTCAAGGATTGAAGAGGGCCACAGGAGAAACAAATGTTAATATCACCACCTCATTCCTATGCAAAGCAGCAACAACACAGTGGTTTGATACATGATATAACTATAAAGTGGATTTAGAAATTTCATCTGACTTATTATGAACAAAGTCCTGTTCTTGAGCCAGCTGCGGCTGTGTATCCAATAACCCATCTCCCCTAATAGCCAAAAGTTCAGCTCAATACAGTATTTATTTATGAAAAACGTATCTAGCTGTGAAAGCTGGAAGGGCTCTCGGGATGCATTAGCTCTCTTTGTTCATACGTATCCAGGCAATTCGAACATGAACTCTGTTTTAAGGAGATCACACAAGAAAAGCTTTCATTCCTTAGAGCATCTGCAAATGCCAAGTATGTTATTTTTGAAAGTCTATGTTTAAATTAGAGCTTGTGGGAAGCTGCTTTCATCATCGGCTTGATTGAAACCGAAGAAAACTTGAATCATCCACTTATGTCTCCTTTTTTTCCCCTCCCCTCCAGCCTTCACATCCTGTTCAATGCTAAAATGGCCTATAATATATGTATTAACCTCTGAGATTTTCCCCCTATAATCCTATGAGTAATGTCAAGTCACATGACTAAAATCTGTGTGCTACTGCCATAGATTGAGGCAAGTGGGCAAATATTGTGCAAAACAGAGGAAAATACTCCATATCATGGGTTTCCCTGCCCTGGTTTCCACCTGCCTACTAAGATGATGAAGGGGAGATCCTGTGTTCTCTCTAGTGGAACACCCAGTCTTGGTTCCCAAAAATGGAAGGGAGTATAGGGTTGCCAACCCTCCAGGACAGTCCTGGAGTCTCCAGGTTTTAAAGATTGATCTTTAATTAAGAATTACGTTGTGATGAAATCTCCAGGAATTTGCCCAACCAAAGTTGACAAACCCAAGGGAGTACCTTTCCCCAAGGTTACCTCATTCACTTCCTATCAGGGTAATGTGAAACCAATTGAAAAAAAATTAACACAGTGCCTTAATTTCATCTCTCTTGGACTTGTCCATATCTGCCACTCCAGCCAAACTAAACCATGTCTTCTAAGGGTACAGTCTCATCATCCAAATCAACCACAAAAATTCAAACAAAACAAACTTTGTCCCCAGTTTGCTTCTGGGTCACAGGTTCTTCACAGTATGTCTGTGGTAATATCCTAAGAACTTCCCTTTCCTCTCTCTGGGTTTCCTTGTCCAGCTATTGACTCCCTCTGAGGCTGACTCCTGAACCCTTTTCTAATGAGACAAAAATGTTCCTGCTCTTTCCCAGTATTTTATTGATATGAGCAACAGGAACTTTATTAGCATGGGAACATATATATACCTTAACTCTTTTTCCCAGCATACCTTACCTAGTTCTCTGCTGTCCTCCTGATAACAACTCTCAGCATGTTTTAGTGTTGTGCAGAAGGCAGAAGCAGGTTTAGATCTGGAAGCTGCCTTAAATTTAACATTTGACATTTCTACTGACAGGATTCCTGAGAAGTAAATGTCCAGAAAGGGAAACATTCTCCAAATTAATCAAGGAAATATCAACTGACTCTGAGGACAATAAAAAAGTAATAACTCCACCCTCCCCACCCTAAAGAAACAAAAAACCCTGAGTTAAGGATCTATTTGTATATTTCATTGTGTTATACAGTCCTCAGCTTTGGTTGGGACAATTCACCACTACCTTAATAAGTAATGTATTCCTCTGACAATTGTTACGGTTACAGGGCAAGATGCACTTTAGACTTCTGAAGTGCACCCTGAGGTCACAGGTCTGACTTCGTGGACTTCTATTGAGGGTGGAACCACACCATCCAATCAGTCTAGGATCTCTGGGTGGCAACCTGCCTGTTTACCAGCCATATTAACACCACAGCCCAACTGCATTTGGCAACTGTAAGCCCTTTTCCTAAAGGGACCTGTGAGCAGCAAGCTAATTAAAGTGACTCAAAACCAGCTTCTTCGAAACCAAGTATTATTTCTTCACCCAAAGGTACATAGCACAGAGAACAAAGGGTAAAAAGAATGAAGGTCTATATGCATGCTACCCCTTAACTAAACCTTAATCTTTTATCATAAGGTTTTGTAAATACCATTCAGCTCAGTTACCTCCATCTCTGGGCTGGGAGAAGCAGACTGCCCTGCTACATTAGGGTTACCATATTTAAACTACTAAAAAAGAGGACCCTCCACAGGGCCCTGGCCCCGCCCATTTCCCACCCCAGCCCCCCCAACTCCGCCCCTTCCCCGCCCTAACTCCGCCCCTCCTCCCTCCCACTCCCAGCCACGCGGAAAGGGCTGCCCGAGCGCTAC
>NC_048302.1:19867699-19985656 GCF_013100865.1 Trachemys scripta elegans
AAGGAGCAGAGCCGCCGCGGCCGGAGGCTCTGCTCCTCCCCTGACTCTTCGGCTCTGTTTAAGAGCTGAGCTGCCCGAGCGCTACCGGCTTTGGGCAGCCCCCATGCCTCCGGACCCTGCGCCACTGTAGCCCGGGAGGGGAAGTGCCCGGCCGGCGGCTGGGGTCTGGAGGCAAGGGGGCTGCCTGAAGCCCATAGCGCTCGGGCAGCTCGGCTCTTAAACAGAGCCGAAGAGTCCGGGGAGGAGCAGAGTCGCCACGGGAGGGCAAGTGCCCAGCCGGCATTTTCCCGGACATGTTCAGCTTTTTGGCAATTCCCCCCGGACGGGGGTTTGATTGCCGAAAAACCGGACGTGTGGTAACCCTATGCTACATTCCCTCCGTGTTTCAGTCTTGCTCCACCCTGGGCTGCTGCTGACACCCCACTCAAGTTCCTCTTCATCCTTAAACTGTGTATCAAAGGTTTTAGCATCCTCTGTGACCCTGGGTTTAGGTCGGGAAGAGTACCACCTTGCCAGACTAGCTGGAGCCAGGCAGGGGTTATTCCCCAGTCAGTAGCTTTCCCCATTGTTTCCTCACGGACCCTTGGCATTCTCTGGACTGTACCCTATCTTTGCCATTGTTTTGTTTCCTGTTGGTTTCACACTTCCAACCTCCTTTGATGTAACTCTAGTCAGCCAGGCAGGATAATGTCACACAGGTAAACTGAGATGCATATGATATCTGTAAAATGTACAGGTATTTCCACCATTCTGCAAAGAAATGTTATACTGTTATTTCTCTCAGAGCCTATCAGTGGGTCAGATTAACTGCACTGGGTACAAGGGGTTGAAATTTAAAATTCCTTCCATCGGAGAGAACATTCACTTTCTTCACAGCATCTACAGAAATAGAGGATCTCAGAGTTGTAAAGGTTCGTTGCATCTCCTGACAGGCCTAGCATTGTATCCTCAGCCTAGCATCACTTGCTTTTGGGGCTATGCAGACCAGCTCTAGGCCAGCACGGGTGGGGTTTGCAAGTGGCTTAAAACATTGCATCCCCAATCTAAGTAGACTTTCTGTTATTCAGGGCCCAAACTGGGTTCTCCTGGAAATATTTTGTCAAGAGCAATAATTAGCTAAGACAGGACTAAGAGTTCAAATAGTTTTGTGCTATTTCGCTCACAGCTGGTCAACAGTTGCTTGCCTCTTGACTGGGTAATCATTTGTTGAGACAAAGTCAATGGGCTCTCCATGGAAGTAGAGGGCTCTGCCTGGCTGGATCTTTGTACAGGATCAAGTCCTTAACCTGGATGACATGGAGACCCAATAGATAATTTGTGTTTACAAAACTAATGTGGCACTTTTTGCAAACTGAAGGGAAAAAAGAGGCAGTTGTTGCTCTTGTTTATGGACACCCTAGCATGAGTCACAACCATATAGTAATTTTCCATTTGAAATCACAGTCTACAGGACAGAAGACAAACTTTTCATAATAATTTACAAATGAACCAAATACTATAAAATCCTAATTAGGAAAGGGTAATATTGAGAGAGAGGTGAGAAGGAAATATTGTCCGGTCCCAAAGTTATTTGCTACCTTATGGAGGCCACAAAGCCAGTACTCTCTGATAAGTACTGCCAAAATAGAATCCTCTCTCTTTTAATAGTCTTCAAGAATGTCATCTCTGATTCTAAAACACGCATAGCATACCACAAAAGGAAACTGAATCATGAGTTTCCATTGTTAAAGAATACTAAAAGCAACTGGTTTTAATGCAGCACTGAACATTTTTACTAATATTCTATTGAACCAAATCTATTTACAGATATTTATCCAACTAGGCCATGAAAATATAAAAATATAATTATTTAAAATTATGCAAGCCACCTAAATATTTCCAGAGTTTATTGAAATAAATAAATTACTTGAAAATATTGTATCAGAGTAAACCTCCTATCTGGTTTATTATCTTACTTCCTCTATCACAAAGAGTGTAACGGAGCATATTTTGCTCTTATTGATAAGGAGAAAACACAGGAATAGTTTGTGAAGAGACATTTAATAAGCAAGTTTCAATATACCTGTAGTAAGGGCATAGATTTCTATCTCCAGTTTAGGACAAAGTGATAACATGGTCTTGCTTCTCAGTGCCATTCAGTACAATTTTAAAAATAAAGGAACTGATGCTTACTGTTTTCCCTTATTTCAGTCTAAGAGAGGGATAAGATTAATTAGAGTTAACTAAACGCACTTCAGTGTTAAGAAGCATTCGACACTGATTTTTCAAGGTAATGAGGAATGTTGTAAGGGTTGGAAGCAATCTAGGAAGACTCCGACACTAGATACCATGTGATACACTTCTTGTCGCTGCTGAGCGGCAGACATTACAATTGTGCCAGGATACCGGTAATCTGGCATAGGAAGAAGAATCTGTGCCTGGGTAGAGGGGACTGTTTTGACAAGTCTCATCTCCATTTATGTTAATCAATCCCAGTTGTCAGTGATTTTCATTGTTTTGTAAGAAGACATCACCCTGACAGCAAGTGGCTTGTTAAAAGTGGTGTTTGCCAGTTGGGATTTTCTGCAGTTGTTTAGTAGGATGGGATTTATAAAAGGCCCTGAAGGAATTAGATGCCCAACTGCATAGGCTCCTTTGAAAATACCAGCCATAATTTTCGGTTGGGAGATCCATTTCTATTATGTATAGAAATTACATTGATTCATTTACACGTTTCTAATTTTTGCTACCATTTCACCTTTCTCTAAAAAGCAGCCACCTCTCAGGAGGAACACAGTAGTTAATTAACAAAGCACAGCAACACTAGACAACAGTTTGGAATAACAGCTAAGGAAGATTACTGTATGCAATAGAAAGTGCAGGCTAATCAGGTGGCAGAATATTACTAACCAAAGCAGAAATTCAGCTGGTGGTAACAATGGTAAAAAGGATCATCCGAACTTTAATGGTTACAAGTGGTCAGGATGCGGGTTTATATTTCGGTCCAAAGATATCACCTACACTAACAGGCGAGTTCTCACAGGGAGGCGTGACAAAGGTTGAATCTCTGACAACCAAGAGTTATTACAGACAAGAATCTATTGAAGCATATTATCAAGCAGTTGTTTGAACAACTGAAAATAATATGACACCCCCTCACAAAAACTCAGGAGCTTTTCTATTCCATGCATAAACATGAAAGCTTCTCTTCTTTTTAATATCCGCTAATTCCACTAATAGTTTCAAATTAGAAATTCTCATTTCCTCAAATTTAGAAGGAGTTTAGATTCACAACTCTAGTTTGGGCCTGTAATAGAAACAGAGAGAGATAAAGTTCTTAACAGGATTAAAAGTGCCAGGCGAGGGAAGTGGGTCCTGTTCCAGAGGTTGAGTGCGGGTTCATCTCTAAATTTTATTTTACTTTTAACAGATTCTGAGATTATGCATTTCACAGTGTAGCTATGAAATTATGATTTTTTAAACTTAATATTTGATTAATTTTTTCTATGATAATACAACAACATTGTAAAATGACACACAACTGGATAGTTGCAGTCAACAGTCTAGACATGTCCCTGTGTATGGAACGAATATGTGAACATTATTAGCAAAATATGCAATAAACGGTGTGCTCTGTTACTGACCTGAGAGAGATGGAAAATTGGTTTGAATTTATAAACACTCTATTATCTGCTGACAAAAGGAGAACAGCCAGGCCAATATTCAGCCATACCATACGTTTGATTCCCATTAAGACACAGAGCATAAATCTCCCAAAGAAGGAAAGGAAAACAGTCAAAACAATCTCTCCTTGTTGGACCTCCTTATTCATATTGGCACCCGATCCTCCCCTCTATGAGAATTTCTTTACACTGCTCCAGCACAGTCAGTCATGGTAGAAGCACCCATGTATAGGTGATTCCTCCAGTGGTGTAAAGCCAGGAAAGTTTTTATGCCACTTCAACTTCCCAGCATGGGGTGCATGGTTGGTGGGACAGGGGTGCGGTCAAGGCATTTCTGCATCCCAGTTATCTCTAGCTGCTATTATTATTATTACAATTTTATTATAATAGCTCCTAGAGACCCCAATCAAAAATCCTGGCCTGACTGTGCTAGGCATTATGTAAGAGCCCTTTATGCCCACTGGCAGCCCAGTTAATACACAAGAGACTTTAGGATGTTGTAAATTATACCAAGGAATGGACTGGCCCAAAGCTGGCCCAAGAGGGGAGGGGACATGTCCCCTTCCTGAGTTCTGTCATATTTTTCTGACACAGCTGCATAGCAGGATCATCATAAAAAAATTCATACTAATGCAGAAGACCTATGCAAGGCCTTCTGCTCCACTTTACCCCTTGAAGAAGGTGTGAAGCAAGAGAGAGAGCATATTGTGGGCCCTTTGTGCTGTGCTATATTTCACTCACAGAGAGTTCCAAATATTATTTCCTCTTCACAGCAGATGCTAACATTGCACAACAGTTCAGCAGGAGGATGGATTGCACTATAATTCAGGCTCTCTCTGTGACCACACGAAATATGAAGATTTATTAACTGAACCTCTGCTGTCCTCTTAGCCCTTTCCCACACATACAGAAACTGAAACAGGAGAAGGATTGTGTACTTTAGGCCATGATGATGGTGTCTCTATAGCTTAATCCTGTGCAAATCCCTTTTGTGTTGCTTGTATTTTAGCACAGAAGCCGTCTCCCGCTAGCTCTCTCCTGCCTAAGAGCAAAAATCCCCAACATCTAACCTTTAACCTGTGGCAAGAGACTGTGTGTACAAAATCTATTCCAACACCATTCCATGAATCAAGCCACAATAGGCACACACTACTGGGGGAAAAGCAAATTCAACTTTCATTTCTGGAGATCCCCTGTCAGATGAATGGCCTGTAGTCAGTCTGTACTAGTTTAAGGGTCAAGAATCTGGACTGGAATAGAAATCCATGAACCATAATTTTTCTTTTTCTTCTTAAAAAAATCTTTGGCAAATACTTGCCCATCTGAGTACCACTGCTTCATTTAAAACAAGAGGTTTCAATGCATTCAGAATCTTGACCAGGAAAGGGATTTGGGAGTTATTGAAGAAAGATACTTTAAGCCTTCAGTAAAAGTTACAGCTATTGTGAAGACAACAGAGAAAAGACTGGCCTTCAGGGCTAGTGAAATACAGCAGATGAAGAAAAAGATCCAGTTTGTTATTAATAACAATAATTTAGAACAGGCCATATGGTATTGGATTAGTCCTACTCAAAAAGATACAGTGCTAGAAAAGGACAACACTGCTTTTTAAAGGAGCACAGCGTGGAAAAAGCTCTCAAATTGAAATTAGTGAGCAAAATCAAGCCTGAAAAACAGATCATCAAAGAGACAGAGAAAAATGGGAGGGGCAAGAAAAGATGCACAGATGACAAGATTTCATTTTACCCTCTGAAAATTAATTGCCACAGCTAAAATTTAATACAGAGTTATTAACTCTTGAATAAATTACAATTTAATAACAAAGACAAAATATGGCAAGGAAAAGGGATATAACAATGTGAAGTGGGTTGTAACAGATAAGCATACAGGGTAAAATTTTCAAGTTGCCTAATTGATTTAGGAGTATAAGTCCAATTTTCAAAAGCAGCTTAGGTGCTTTGGAAAATGGGCCATCGGTGCTCGAGTCATGTAGGCACTTTTCAATTTTTCCCTTTGTTTTATGAGGTTTTGGCTCACCCACACCACACCCAGTCTATTTCCCACCCCCTCACAGAATCCAAAATTTCAAAAATTTAGGGTTAAATACAGAAACATAAAACAAATTAGCCAGGAGCAATCTTTTCTGGGCTGCTGGTTGATGAATTATGCCACTGACCAGAAGGCCAGCAGCTCAGATTTTCATGGATGTTTATCATCCACAATGCTAATAAAGGTTTTCAATAGCCCTCTGAGCATCCAGCACCACCATCTCCTTCATCTAAAAAGGAGCTCTGTGAATGCCTGCTGCCCTTAGAGACTGCAATACTGTGTTTACGTAACACCTATTAAAAATAAGTATAGACCTTGAATGAAACAACCTTCCATAGCATGCACTAAAGATGGAACTGATGATGCATGTCCGCTGCTCATTAGAGTTAGGAATGTTTTCACTTGTTTTAGGCTCTATGGAGAAATTATCACGTTTACATAAATTAGCAACTAGCAGGTATCATTTAACAGTATCCAGACAGTGGGTGAACTGCACCAGAATCTGGAAAATCACCTCACCCCGTTCTTCACTTTAGTACTTGTGACTCAGAGTCCCATTGGTGGTTCACTACTCTGTCAGTAACTCTTGTCAGGCCTGACGCATTCACCACAGTTCCATAAAAAGTAAACAAAGCCATCAAACTAGCAAGTGAGGGAGATAACCACTTAAATATCTCAACATGGGGAGGAGACTACAAACATTAACATGGCATCAGCTCCCTCTTGGATGAAGCAAGCTGAGCCCTCAGGAGAGCTTCCTGACTTTGAAAACAAAGAAAAACTTTGGGGATATAACCAGAGAAAGAAAGCCATTTTGACATCCTTCACCCGAGGAGACAAAGCAACTGAGCACTTTGAGCTCTGTGAAGGGTCTGGACTAAAAAACCTGGTCAGCCATGCTGGAAGAAAGACTGGCGAGAAAAACTTATTTGCACAAAGGACTCTAAGTTTAAGTTAGATTCAGAAGTGTATTCTTACTTTTGATTGCCTGAAACCATTTCTATCTTTATTTCTTAAATTTGATATTACTTAAACCTATATCCTTTTATTAATAAACTTACTTTATTTCTATGATAAACCAACTCAGTACTTCGATTGAAAGAGAGGGTTTGTTAACCCCCATTAAGGTAATAAGCTGCTGTGAACTGTTTCTTTAAAAGAGAAGTGAACTTGATAAGGTTTTGTGGGTGCTACAGTTAGAGGGGCTGAGCAATGCAGATAGACCTCTCTGATTGTTACTTGCTAGGCAAGGTTAGGATTGGCACAGTCTTGGAGAGTTTGTTGTCAAGGCAGATAAACCGGTGTGTCAGGAATCTGACACACAGCATAGCAGCAGCAAAGCTCTCACTTGCTGAGGCTGAGAGGCGTAACACAGTGGCTCACAGTTCTGGGAAACCCAGCAGCCTGTCGCAGTACTTTTCATGAAATGTGAAGAGACCCCTCCAGTGCATTGCTGCTTCTAAATCAATTAACTAGCAGAAACTGTTCTACTAGTAGAGAGGTCTCACAGTCTTCACCAACATTTAATCCAAGTGACACAAGGAGGTGCATGCTTATTCTGTCCTAATGCAAATATGGATGCACACATATCCCCTTGGCCCATAATAATATTACTGTTTACTCTGTACATTTCATCTGCAAATATCAAAACACTTCACAAAAGGTGAGCAGTGTTACACTCTTTTACAAATGGGGAGAACAATAATACAGAGCAGTTAAGTAACTTGCTCAAAGTCACACAGCAGATTGTTGGCAGAGCTGGGAATAGAACCCAGGTCTCTCAAGTCCCAGTTTGGTGTCATGTTTACTAGCCCACACTTCTGACAAAAAAGCTCAATACATACTGGTCCAGGTGGACTTTCCACCTCTAACTCCTAGAAACTTATTTAATATTGGAGTTCCATTACATTCTAGATTGAATAAATCAATGGGCCCAATCATTCTCCCACTGAAGCCAATGGAGATTTTGCCACTGGGACCAGGCCCATCATTTTCTGTCTGTATTAACTTCTTTTCAATTAAATTCAGTTTTGCCCATGTGTTTATTTTTGAATCAGTGCTGATGCCCAAAGATAACAGTTAGAAACAGATAGGGGAAAAATGATTTCCTTTACAGAATTACACATCCAAACATCACGATGATGTCCCATGGGATGTGTGGGAAATACAATACACACCGCACACAGAATGAAGTGAAAAAAAGGCTGAGCTTCTGTGAACTCTGCACCAGTAAAAGGATGGGTGAACCAAGTGTAGACAAAGTCAACCTGTCTCTACTGTGACTTTGTAAATAGGCATTTTAAAGAAATAAACCTGCTTTTAGCGCAGCTCTCTAGAGTACATCCTTTTCTGTTCTTTCTTCAGTTCACAACTACATAATTTTAGCCTTACTGCATGTTCAGAGCTGAAGTTGAAACCTGTTACAATCATTTGTCATATGTCACTGCATAAAAAAACAAGTTGCTTTAGTAATTAGTCAAATGTTTAGTTAAAAACACACACTGTTGCCAAGAACAGAGGACCCCATTAAAAGCTGGACCTTCACCACCTTCCTTAGGGTCATTTAACAAAGGATATAAATATTTATTACCCTAGTTATAGGGAATATTGCAAAAAACATGGTCAAGGTAAGTTGCATGATGGCATAAACAATTCTTTAATTGTACCCACTCTATACACATTCATTTCCCATGTAAACACATGGAATCCATAAGAGAATTATTAGCCACCTCTCTATCTTTACTCCATTGCACCTGAATATTTTAAAAGTATATTATTAAGTTAATATTAAGCAATTATTCATTTATGAAGGCTGCAGAGTAGCTCATTTGAACCCCTTCACCCAATGCTACCAGTTTCTCGGGATCAACATGTATCGTTATGGGATGGTAGAAGTACAAGACATTTTAATTTGACAGGTTCATGAGGTGAATTGTAAGAAGCAGAAATCATTCATAGTTAATACTAGAAATGCCTAACACAATTATATACGATTTTCATTTCCCTGCCTTGATGGTGAACATGAACAACAAATAAATGGCTTATACCGAGATTAATACAATGGGAATTTACAGGCATTTCTCTTACAAGCAAAGCCTAGTCTGTTTTTTCACAGCAGCTCTCACATTTGATAACTGAAATGAGCAATTAGCTTTGCACAACATATGTTTTTTATATGTTCTATCTAATACATTACAAAATGACAAAACTTACAAATATATTGCTATTCACTGTGCTGAGCTTGATGATTTGGGAAGTCAAGGTACCAGCAGTAGTCTCAAGCACCAGCCACTTGAACCATAGATAGAGTTTTAGCTCTCAGAAGAGGGTGCTAGAAAAATGATCTGCATTCCAAAAGTATGACTAAAGACTCTAGCCAAGAATACTGGCTGTAGTCTGCTCCGGAGCTGGTGCGCAGAGCAGCTCCGGAGCAGTGAAGCTGCAGGTTTTTGCCTGGAGCTGGAGCAGAGCCGGAGCACAGCTCCAAAGCCCTGGTGCTCAGAATCAGCAGGATTAAAGCGGATTGGGGCCCACCTCACTGGGCACTAACACAATGATAAAATGGGATAAAATCCAACATGGGTTTACCAAAAGTATATCATGCCAGACTAACCTCATATCTTTCTTTCATAAGATAACTGATTTCTTAGATAAGGGAATGCAGCAGATCTAACCTATCTGGACTTCAATAAAGTATTTGACAGTGTGCTAATGAAATTTGCTGCTGACACAAACTTGAGAGGCATTGACAATATAGAGGAAGATTACAATATTATATAGGCAGAATTGTCTGACCTAGAGGACAGGATGGGATGAAATGTAATGCTTTGTAATGCACTTGGAGGTTAACAAGAATTCTGCCACAAGCTGGGGGCTCTTCACTTGGAACTAACGGAGGACGAGAGAGACCCAGGTATATTAGTCAATCACAGGATGACTATGAGCCATCCATGTAATGTAGCTGAAAAAAAAATGCAATCCTAGGTTGTATCAGGAGAGATATTTACAGTACAGATAGAGAAGTATTAATGCCATTCCACAAAGCATTGACAATATTACATATACCCAAATGAAAGAAAGATGGATTCAAACCGGAACAGATGCAGAGAAAAGGTACTACAACGATGAAGGGAATAGAGGGCCTATAACAGGGGTCAGCATCCTTTCAGAAGTGGGGTGCTGAGTCTTCATTTATTCACTCTAATTTAAGGTTTTGCGTGCCAGTAATATATTTTTACGTTTTTAGAAAGTCTCTTTCTATAAGTCTATAATATGTAACTAAACTATTGTTGTCTGTAAAGTAAATAAGGTTTTTAAAATGTTTAAAAAGCTTCATTTAAAATTAAATTAAAATGCAGAGCCCCCCCAGACCGGTGGCCAGGACCCGGGCAGTGAGAGTGCCACTGAAAATCAGCTCACCTGCCGCCTTTGGCCTGAGTGGCATAGTTTGCCTACCCCTGGCCTATAATATGAAAGGAGGCTTACAGAGTTTGGCTTGTTTAGCCAAGCAAAATAAAGGTTGAGAAGGGTTATGATAGCTCTCTATACATACATCGGGGCGTAACACCCGGGAGGGCTAAACGCTATTTACAAAATGGGAGAAAGGCATTTAAACCTTAAACCCCTTCTTCTTTCTGAACATTCTCTAAGTAGTGACCTCATCGTTGCAAGCTCCATGGATACAAAGGCTAGACAGAAAGCACGGATCAGCAAAGACATAACTAAAAGCATTGCTGCTTTCAAGAAACAAAAATATCAAAAAGTTAAAGCAAAGATAAACTCTACCTCAAGGAATCTCTAATTTGCAGACTGTCAATTTACACAGGATCATGTGTGACTATTTATTCTGGAAAAGGTGATATTTGCACTGCAATCAAAGTCATGCTTATTACAGTTATGGCATGTCCTCAGCTGAACCATGAGAACATTAAATACTTAAGTTAAGAAGCCCAGATGAACCAACAGCTGCACGTCATGGCCAGGCAAGCCATAAAGGCTTAGGGCTTGTCTACACATGGAGTTGTTCTTGATTAACTCCACATGTGAACAGTCTTAACGTGGAATAAGAGTGTTTTCTTCCTGTTTAGCTTAACCCAAGTGGTTAACCCAAGCTGAACATGAACAAGGCATTCTTACTTTGGAATAAAAGTGGGTTTGTCTACAGGGGGACACTTAGGAAAATTAATCCAAATTAACTAAAGGTGTCAATTAACATGATTAGTTGAACTGCATTAAACCCTTGAATGGACACACAGATTCATAATTCAAGTGACCTTAATTCACTTTACCTTAATGCACTTGGGAAGTGTTCACGAATGAAGTTACTCATGAACAACGATCTGTGTAGACAAGCCCTTAAGGTTTGCAACTGCACTGCTGTAGCACTTTGTTGTAGATACTACCTATGCCAATGGGAGGAGTTCTCTCATTGACATAGGTAACCCCCTCCACAGGAGCCGGTAGCCATGTCAACAGAAGAATTCTTACATTTAGTGCAGTCTACATGGGGACTTAGGTCAGCTTAACTATGATGCTCAGGGGTGTGGGCGTAGTTAAACCAAATTAATTGTCTAGCATAGACCAGGCCTTTTGCTGGCATAGCTTATTCCATTCCTTCCTGTTTCTCTTTTCCCAACCCTCTGAGTAAACAATGCTGCCTACAAACAGATCCAGCATGAAAGAGATTATTGTTAAATGTAAAAAAAGAGTATATTTTTGTGTGATAGACAAACAACATGTTTATTTTGAGCCATATGTTGATGGTGAGGGAAAGAATATATCTTTGTCATGCACTTCTGGAGCATGGAGCTGTCCACTCATGCCATTAATAAAATATATATACAAATAGGGTGGGATTTTCAAAAGTATCTAGGACACTTAGGAGCACAATTTCCATTGTAAGCTAATAGGACTTGTCCTCTTAAGTCACAGACTCCTGAAAATCTCACTCATATTGGTTGCCATTAAGAAGTCTCCAGTTTCTCAAATGCCAACAACTGCAAAGTCGTGTAACACCAATAGTACGCCATACATTCTGAATGTCTGGAACTATTATACCATTATGTTACCATGACAATTATACCATCTCTAACATATCCATAATTTGTGTTCAAAATTAAAAACAATTTTTCTCTCACTTTCCCATGCCCCACACCACAAAAAATAAAAAAAACCCACAAACCCACAAACCCTATCTTCTGAAGAAAAGGGAAGATCATTAAAAGACAAAACAAACCTGCTGCACCCCCAACCAACAAAACACCGATCCCACCAATATGGCAGTCAGCTACTTCCAACACAAAACTCCTTTAATTAGTTAAATTTGATGCAGTAATCCAACTTTTTCTTAAATATATCAATACTACTGTATTTTAGCAGTTTAAATTCTTCATGAGTATAGTATCCTTTTAACTTAAACCTATGATCCCAATTTCCAACCTGTCTTATAAGTTCTACTAGGTCATTATTAAGCTTAATTTTATAAAAACCCAGCAAGTTTCAATGCGTCAATCAGATAAACACACCCATATCCAAAATATATGTAATTAAATAAAAATATAACTACTTTCAGCAGTACAGTGGATGCTAAGGAATAAATGAGATGAGCAGGGAATTAGCAGTACAACAGACATGAATGTTAACAAGGTTCTAAAGATAATTCGCTTGTATTTTTTGTAATATATTGCTCATAAGGGGCACAGGTATACTTTCCTTTGGATGCACTCATATGAACCATAAAACCATCATTAGCAAGTGTTTTATGTTTTTGTTTGTTTTTTGAGAGAGAATCAAGCATACATACTCAAGTATTTATTTTTACAAGAAGTCACATAAAGTGAATCTATTTACTGTATTTTATAAGATGTCAGGTAAAATTATTCATTGATAAAGTATTTTTAAATTTCAGTAAACAAAGTTGGGGGCATAGAGGGTAGAATAAAATTAACACTGCTGATCACTTACCTCTGTAATGAAGGACTTGGCTGTCGATGCGTTCATTACAAGAATGGCCCGTCTCAGAGTGTCCCGGTAGCGGTTCAGTTCTTCTATTCGCATGGTGGCAAAGAGCCCTGTGATCATTTTATTGATGTTATTCTCTACCTTCTGCAGTGCTACATCCATTCCCTGCTGAGATACTTTGTCCAAAAATTCTTGTATTCCACGGATATCTAGGAACATCAAAAGCCCATCAAAATGCTAATTTGTGTATAGTACAGAGACAAAAACACTGTTCTGTTTATCTTGAAAAGGTATTCTACTCAGTGTTGGGTAGATCCCTGTAGGCCACCCTAACTTAATATTCATTTCAACTTTTCCTGAGCTATGCTCATGGTATGTCCTAAAGTGATAAAATGTGGGAAGAATTTTATGTATGGGTTAGTGTTAAAAAGAATCACTTAAAAACAGTACTTAATTATTTTCAGTTGATTTTCTCACTCAATCACCATATTGTTTCCTATTCTAATTAACACTGTACATCTCCAAGAGCAGTTTCATACTAAATGACACATGCAGAGAAGGGGAGGCTAAGTTATCAGACTGCAACATACAGTGCTTTTCTTTGTTTCTTTTGTTGGAGACTGAAAGTAATGTTATCACCATAATACAACAGTCTTTGGAGAAGCACATACTTTTGAATTCCTAAACTTAGCTGCATTAGCTATTTAGTAAAAACCTAGGTCCAAGTTGTACATAAATTTACTTCCTTTAAAAAAAAAATCAAACACAACCATAGCATGTTACTTGGTAGACACAATGGCCATTGACTGTGTTTAGCTTTAAATAATAATGAAAACAAAATACATGAATTATATTTTTTTCATACACAAAGAGTTGTAATGGAGCCTGCTGGCTCATTCTGTGTACACCTTTCCTAAGAATGAGCTGTTTATGTTCATCTTTAGTTGTAACTGCTTAAGTCATTGTGCCTACAGTATCTGCACCCTTTCCTTTTCCTAGAATCATAGAATATCAGGGTTGGAAGGGTCCTCAAGAGGTCATCTAGTCCAACCTCTTGCTCAAAGCAGGACCAATCCCCAACTAAATCATCCCAGCCAGGGTTTTGTCAAGCCTGACCTTAAAAACCTCTAAGGAAGCAGATTCCACCACCTCCCCCTAGGTAACCCATTCAAGTACTTCACCACCCTCCTAGTGAAAAAGTTTTTCCTAATATCCAACCTAAACCTCCCGCACTGCAACTTGAGACCATTACTCTTTGTTCTGTCATCTGGTCCCACTGAGAACCGTCTAGATCCATCCTCTTTGGAACCTCCTTTCAGGTAGATGAAAGCACCTATCAAATCCCCCGCTCATTCTTCTCTTCTGCAGACTAAATAATCCCAGTTCTCTCAGCCTACAAATATCCTTTCATTTAGCTATGTGCTAAATGCTCACTGGATATCCACCAGCTATTTGAGTTTATAGGGCCTTATGGTTAAAAAAGTCTTCAGCACCTGCCTTTGAGTTATGGTATACCTATCCAGTATATAAAAAAGTTTTGGAGTGTCACAGCACTAAACAACAACCCTACTGCAAAGGGCCAGTTGCAGAGTTAAAACTGATGCTTACAGTTCAAATAACTTATTTTCATTTGAAAACAGAAGACCAGAACAGAAAGGAACAAACATACAGTCCCCATGAGAGAACACTTTGTCTCTCTCCCTTCTGAGAATCTATACTTACCTGAGCACAAAATGGCTGCCTGGCTTCAGAGACAGCAGAGTCCTTAGACAATTTAAAATGCAATGCAATGTAATGCAGCCATAGAACAGTCACATATCTAAATAATACACATAAGTTATTTAAAAGAGCCAGGCTTGGGAGCAAGCTTGTTTAAAACATTAATATTCCATGAGTTGAACCTCTGGAAGTAAAATACAACAAACCAGAGGCCATTTTAGGAATCCATGGCTGCAACCACACTATTTATATATATAGATAAGTCAGCAATGTTTGAAGTATTACTAAATATTTGAAGAATGGTTTAACACGGATAAAGTACATGCACATCCTAAAAATAAAGTTTCAAAAGATTGTCAGATGCTAATTACAGCTTCTATTTAATGTCTAAATTGGGAAAATTAAATTCAGTCTAATCAGGGAGGTTAAGGGTTTTTTTCTTTGTGTTTGTTTGTTTTTTGGCACTTCAATGTCAATTTAAGAAGCAACAAGATTATCTGAACTGTTACAAACATGCCTAGTTTTATGCAAATGATAAACTAGCTGCTCCTGCTTTAACTCCTGAGTTAAAGTTTTACATATTTACCATGTTTCTGGGTTACTTAACAGCCAGTTAGACAGGAACTTTTTGAATAGAGATAAAGATTGGCCAAGAGTGCACTAAATTATTTAAACCTCCTCAGGTATCTACATATATCATGAGAATACCTGGAGAAAGGTGACCTAAATTAGGACAAGTTTTGTCAGATTTCAATTCCATACCAATAGCCATTGGCTCCTCTCACCCACTCGAGAGAGAGAAATGAGTGGGAGAACTTCGGTTTTCCTAAAACTTATGTTCTGGCTTAACCAAAAGTTATGGGCTTGATGCTGTCATTACTGAGTGAAATTCTCTAATCTGTGTTATGAGGTAGTCAGACTAGACTACTTCTGGCCTTGAAAACCTATTAATCTAACAAAGCAATGCAATATGTTAAATATTAACAGACCCAGTGGACATTAAGACTTGGGATGCTCTTTGTTGATAAGATTATTCTTCTCAGTGATCTTTCAGTCTATGTATGGTTGCATCTTGATACACATCTAGGGAGATAGATTCATTTATTGGATAGGGCACCAGATAGACTAAGGAAATTTGTGTATTATTCCTCACCTTGCTACTGACAAACTGTGCAATGGTGGGTAAATTCTTGATGTCTTTGTCCCTCAGTTGCCCCATTTGTAAAAGGAGGATGACAATAATGAAGCTTACCTATCTTAATGAAACACTTTGGGATCACCAGATGAAAACTGTTGTGTAAGTGCTACAAAATGATGATGGTTGTTAATTCCATTGCTTTAGCTCTCTAATCGCTAGAGATTATCTTCTTTGAAAAATATGCCAAAGAATAGGTGCTACCATTGAATGGATAGTGTCAACTCACCTTTCCTGCATAGACTATCTGATAGTAGGATATTTCTACATTGTTCCATGGAACCCTCTTTTTCATGGGTAAATTCCTTCTGCACAAAAATCTGGTAAGTGGCTGGTGCTGCAGATGTCTCAGTAGAGGCACACACAAAGCTGTTAATTTTTGTTGCACAGGTGATTCTCATCCTGCATTTGCTAACCAGACAACTAGAAATGAGATTTTTCTTTTTAAATCAGATCTATGGTCATTTCAAAGAATGTAGGAGAGCTATTTATTGTCACCAATATAAAGAATCCTCATTACAGTCTTGGTACTAGAGCCAGTGTTACTGCCTTCTCTCCACCCTGTGTCACCAATATTTAGTATTAGATTTTTAAAATACAACCAACACTTTTGACGCAAGGTTACATGAATATAGAATCAGCTCTTCAACTTCGATGATAAGTCACAAAGTCAAACCCTATCTGTAAAGAAACGGATATGCTACTCCATGACATCTCTTTCCACGCAACAAATGTGACAGGTGGAATACCATGTGCCAAACATCAAGCAGCTTTGGCTCTTTTGAAAGAATCTGAGAAGTGAGTATCAGGGGTTCTCCTTTTGTAAATACTCTTCCCAATCACCCAGACATTAAAATCTAGGTACCGTTAGTAAGAGTGTAGATACGATTAGCTAATCTCAACTACTGAGTTAGGAGAGATGACCTTGTGTTTAAGTGTTAGGACTGGACTCTGATCAGAGTTCAGTTCCCAGCTTTGCCATAGATTTCCTATATGACTTTGGGCAAATCACTTAGGGTTCATCTACATTGCAAAAACAACCCTCCCCGCCCCTAATGAGTCTCAGAATCCAGGGCTACTGACTAGGGTTCTAGAGCTTGCACTATGGAGCTAGAAATAGCAGTGTAGACATTCCTGTTTGGTCTGGAGTATGGGCTCTGAGACCCACCCACTTGCTGCTATATTTAGCTCCATAGTGCAAGCCCAAATCCATAATTAATCGGTGATGAATTACAGGTCTTAATTTTGGTAATGTAAACCCACCCCTTGACTCTCTCTCTAATGCATTTTAGTGTGCAACTGCTTTGTTCATGAGACCATATTTGAGGAACTGTGTATTTGAAATTAGTCCCATTGACCCGACTGCTAGCTATTTAAAAAAAACTCTAGTGCTGATGTAGGCAGGGTGAGAAAACCAACTCATCTGCATCCCAATCAGATGATAATGGCTACCAGCAGTACGTTAAGAAATGAGTGAGATTATCATTATGAAAAAAGTTAATTTAAAGGCCAAGGAAAACTTTACTTAGGTCAAACTCTTAATGATATTGTTTGAATGAGCAGTACAAATTTTATACAATTTGGAGGGCATTCTGTTATTTGGTGGCATCCAGGGCTTTTTTAAGTTGGTTCAGCCTACCAGCTGCCCAACCTTACTTTTCAAAACACAACCAAAGTTTTGCAAGAATGCAAATGAAAAGGAGGTATATCAGTGACAAAGACATTATTAAATAATTAAATAAAGTACAAAGGGACAGATCCTCAGCTAGTGTTAATCAGCATAGTTTCAAGGGAGTTAGATTGATTTATACCAGCTGAAAGTCTTGGCCAGGTTTGTTAATATATCTGTGAACAAACAGGCTGGAGGTACTCCAATGCATAGCATGGACTGATTCATTAGTACCAAGTCAACCTGCAGGTTGTAGAGAAAAATCACATGAAAAATAAGTAGCAAACATCAACTATCTAGAGACTGAAAACTGTTCATCCGCACTTATGAAAAACAAGAATATTCAGAAATGGATACAAAGTTTACATTCACAATGAATAATCAGACCAGCTTTGGTTGATAGAGAGATTATACTACCTGATAATGATAATAAAATTAAATCCTGCTTGCTTCTGGCATTTTACTAGAGATAAAAGAGAATTATAAGGTAATCACTGCTCCTAATTGAGCATTTAGTTTTCCCAGGGTGGTATACAGTCATTAACCCATCCTTCTGTAATATCATTTTAGACCTCAAAACCACCTCACATTCTGCCCAGATGAAAAATATCACCTGATTCAGCTGCTGCAGAAAAGGTGAATGCACTTGTCATAAATATTCACTGGCTGATTACTCAAAAGACTATTTTGTTTGTACTGTTGATGAGGAAAGCAGTTGTATAACATATGATGCTGTTCAAATTCTTATCAAGAAAGCTTTACATATCTACCGCAGTAATCCTTTCTGACACAGTGATGGCTGCAGTGACGGAGCCTATTAATTATGGATATGTACTGTACACCATAGAAGCATAACTCAGGCTGGAATCTGAAAAAGTCTCAGTTCTACTTCAAGTGTTGGGCTAAATATCCATATTTCTAGAAGGTTGTTGATATTTATTAATTTAGGATTTAAGCTGAAGTGAGCAATGATGTTTAGCATGATGATTCAATAACACAATCTCTCTCCTCTTTCACCCTACTCTCAGATCAGTGCAGTTCCCTCCCATTAGTTATCTGTAAAACAAAGAATTCTCAAACCAACCAAACTACCCTATTCTGAATTTTTCCATTGGTGTTAGGGAGTTGAACGAGAGCATTAATTGAAATATATTTTGGTTAATGATGAGCTAACCTCAAAGGATGATGCATTAATTCAGGCTAACTGTTGATAAGCTTACGTTAAGGAGCTTATATATTTGATTGTACCATCCAATTTTTTGTGGTCTACAAAACAGGAATGGAAATGTATTTGACGGTTTGAAAAGTCACAGAGCAGAAAAAGGGGGAAAAAGGACAAGTGACACTACTGTCAAAGAACAACAAATAATAAATCAAAAACAAAACAACCCCTACCCCACACCCTGAACATTATGCACATTACTATAAGAAGGAGAAAAGGGGGGAGGGGGATTAAAAATATCAAATTCTAAAGATTGAAAACTCATTTTTTTAATTAAAAATAAAAATTGTTCCATTTTGAACCAGTGAAATGAAAACATCTTCAACATTTTTCGCAAATGTTTTTGTTGTTTTGTTTAAATATTTTTCTTCCAGCTCCCCTCAACTATCAGAGAATTCCCTAAATTAAAGTTTCTGTTGCAACAGTTCTTCAGCCTCAGTGCATATACTGTATGTTTCATGGTATATATCAATAATAAACTTAAATCCACTACAGTTCATATTTAACACGGAAAATGGGAATAGATAATACTACACATGTGGCTGAATCAGTGTTGAAATAGGGACCTTAACCTTTGGAATTTCCAGACGCTTGAGTACTTGGTTTTCATCCATGTTGTTGATTGATACTAGATTTCCCTTAGTTTTTCTGCCTTTTAACCGGGAAGGAGGAGGGAGAGACAGACAGAAAAGATACAAGGGAAAAAGGGGACAAGGGAAAGAAGAAGAAGAAAATTGAATGGGACCTGGAATTAATCCCAAAGTGTAGCATTTTCTACCTGAATTTATATAAAGTAGAGAGAGAAGAAAAAAAACAACAAAAACCCAGATAGATACCATGCTTGTATAGCAGCTAGTCATATGATAAATTGCATTTACCATGTACCCTTGACTGCCTGACTGTTTTTCTACCATTAATTCATCTTCTTTGTGACTAAATCTTACGTTCCAGACATCTGAGAAGCTTTGAACATTTGCTGTTAACTGGGGGTAGGGAGAGTGCTTCTTTCCTCCAAAGCATACAATATGTCTCCGAAAACTTCACTGGCACATGGCCCAGGAATGGCACTCTTTAGTCCGGGATGAGTGACTAGTTTAAGGTCTGATATTTCACAGTCCTGCAGGACTAGAAATAGGAGCCACAGGTTTAAAAATAGATGCTGTCAATTAGGCTCCCATATCTATAGGCAACTCAATAAGTGGCATGATTATAAGAGGTGTTGAACACCCAGCAGCTCCTATTTGATTAATTTAATCTACTCATATTTTAAAATCTTGGCCAGGAGCTTTATACATTTACAAGTGGGAGAATCTTTCTGGCATCCAAAAATGACGTTCACTCTACTCCAGTAGGTTATAAGATATGGGATCTTAACAGTTACATAGCATTTGCTCTATCTCGTCCAGCCCTTTTTCCTTGCTTTTAAGGGTGGGCAGGGGTTAATATTGTTAGGACTACCTATGGAGTACTATAGGCCCATGCCACCGACCAGACATGGTCTGATTGTCTAAGAAGGACCCTGAATTGCTGGCAGTGGTGGTTTTGGAGCAGCCACTGATCCTTCCCCAACCCCAGGTAAGCAGCAGTATGCCAGCCAAGCAATCATTAGTGGCAAGATAGTTCTTGCAAGGGAAATCTGTTCTGAAGAAACCCAAAATCTCCTGTTGAAGAGAAAGAGGCTTCATACCAAGAGAACCTATTTAATGACAGGGAAAAGATTCTCCATCTGGGAAGGTCAGAGGAAGTAGGCCTTTCATTTTGGATTATTTACTGCACCTAACATGGTCAAAACTATCTTTGAGCTTGATCAGAGTACACTTGGCTGCCATTTTGACTTTTTAACTTCTGATGCATGGACTGACAACTTTTGCTCTCACTATGCCTACCCAAATTCAACTGATCCATAGTCCTTTTGGTGTACAAACTACCTCTCTAGTGGGATCTGACCCTTTTCTTTCAAAGCTAATGAACCAATGTCCGACGGGTTGCAGTCGATACCTTCTTACTGTGAAGACCACATCTTAAAACATCAACTCAGAAAGTTAGAGAGAGACAAGTCATGATGGTCGTTGTCACCTACATTGTTCCTCCCAGAGATAAGGTGGTCCTTTGTCCTCACCTGTGACTCCTGACTAAAGTAATCTCCAATTTCCTGGCCTTTAGTTTGTCTGCATTGCTTCTCAAACACCATTCAAAACCAAGAAAAGTTAGGCTTCATACTACCAAAACAATCCCAAACCTTTTACAGCATATAGGGATAAGACTAGGAATCAAATCCATTTCAGCTCAAGACTGCTCAAGTGGATGAGACTCTGCATCTTTGCCAGCTACAGCCTGGTAAACCTGCAGTCACCACTAGGTATTGGGGCACATTCAATTGGACCTAAAGCAGCTTCCATAGCATGCCTTTACTATGTTACCTTAACTGAAATGTGGAGGGTTACTACATGGAGCTCTACACACCTTTACTCAGAATTAACCCCTCAGACTAATCTCCTCTGAGGTCATTGCTGCTTGTTAATAATCATAAAAGTGGGGATCCATGTGCCATTTCTGGAAGAAAAAAAATAATTATTGACACACCCTGCCACCCCCATATTCAACACTGTCATATAATTATGATATGTTGTGTACAAAGTATGACTTGTGAGGTATCATTCTAAAAGTCTTGATCTGCTAAACATTAGCATTAAAGATTGGATTGTATGTGCCATCATTGTATATGAAGTTATGAAATCTTGCTATGTGTAAGTTACAAAAGTTTGATGTGAGGCTGGAAATACCCAAAATCAGCCTTTCAGCTACAACAATGGAGTAGTCAAACAGTGTTAATTGCTGTCATCAACACCCATTCAGGGAAGAATCCACTAGCACAGGAACTCTGTATAAGGAAGTTTCATCAGAGGGAGTGGAGAATGTTTGGCCAATGGGGGCGGATCCCCCACACGTCACATACAAAGACTTTTCAGCAAGCTGGAAGAACCTATAAAAGATGGGGAGTGACATTATGATTGTCCTCACTCCCCCACAACTCAACCCCTGAAAGAACCTCTGGAAGACAAAGGACTTGGAAGGGGGACCCAAGCTGCACAGTAGACACAGATTGTGCCTCAAGAATCTGTAAGCCTGTTTGTATCATCAGTCAGGGTGAGATATTGCTGATTCAAATTCTAACTAGTTTGTGTAAGTCTTAATTTGTGATTTTGTTTAATTTCCTAGATAACCTGCTTTGATCTGTCTATCACTTAAAATCTATCTTTCTGTAGTTAATAAATTTATTTTATGTTTTATCTTAACCAGTGTGTTTTTGATTGAAGTGTCTGGAAAATTTCAGCTCAGTTAACTGCTTGGTGCATGTCTTCCCCACATCGAGTTTGCACCGTACAGATCCCTGTGCAGTGCAAGACAGCATAATTCTGGGTTTATACTCCAGCTGGAAAATTGGCTGGGGCCTCCATTGTTAGGCCATGAGTGGCTTAGGTAAAGCACTCAGGTGACTCATTTGGGTGTGTGATGCCACCTGCTGTCGTGTCGGGTGATAACAGGGCCTGGAGAGACTGGCTGGGTGTCATCATCAGAGCAGTGTAAGAATGGCCAACCTAGCTGAATAGTTAGGGCGCACAGCGGTTCCAATAGCTCCCAGACTGCACCCCAGGAGTACAACCCATCGCAATACCCATAAGTGCAGTTCTTCAAAATGATTGCCAATATGGCTCCCCACTTGCCCCAGTTATGAGATTGTTGTTGCAGATTTATGAATTAGCAGAAGGAACTGAAGGACAGTTATGGCCAGGGCTACACCCCCTTTTGTATTCTCTGGGTCCTGGGATTTGGTAGAACATGAGTCTGCTTGGTCCCAATGGAAATTGCTTACTGGACGCTTCTAAGTTCAGATGCTGCAGATGAGTATCTTCTATGAATGTAGAACCATATGGGCTATCATCTCAAAGAACCACAGTTTCTGAGATAAATGATAATTTTCCCCAAGAGCTTACTCTCCATTTAGGGAACTGGAACAACAACATGAGACCTGTGCATCCAAGCAAACCTAACCAAGATAGCTTGTCTAGTGACTATTTGCATGTAAATGCTCAGAAACAATCTAAACTTCAACAGATATTAGTAGACATCATTTAGTGACTAAATTTGAATTTAAAAAGTGAGCAAGTTGTAAATTGTTCACAATTTGTAAACAAAGCTGGATTCATTGGATGAATTATCCACTAGGAATTATTTGCTCAGCTATTCCTACACTAACTGATTGAATACTAGCAGCCCCATCATCTTTATTAAAAGACCTTCACCGGTTTGTGTGCTTATTTTTACTTCAGTGGAGTTGGTAGCCAAAGAAAGTGGATGTTGCTAGGCAGTAACTCTCTTTCTAAGAGATCACGTGTTTTATAGTCTCCTTTCATGCAGAAAAAAAAGCAGGTCTTCTGCTGGAGGGTGTGCCCCACCCAGGCCTGCTATATATTTTATTTATTATATTACTTACTAAAGTGGAATTAACTTCTCTTCAAAGCTCTATATAGTTTACGTATTTAATGCAACCAATGTGCTCATAAACTATTCTGGTGCATATTTTTAATTGCCTGCATTTTCTTTAAAAAAGATCCCTTTCTTTTTTGTTTTTTCTCCTTTCCTCTTTTTCCTAGGAATAAGTGAATATATTTTTTTCAGTTTTTTAAAACTATTTAGCCTTTCTGATGATGATATATATTGTAGGCTCAAGTATAGCAATTTAAATTCACCAGGCTTAACGCCATTAAATGGAGATAAGTGGTAGTCGGTTCAATAGCTCCCACTTTCAAAAATCAGGCCACTTATTTAGGAGTCTAGATATCGATTTGGGAGCTTAACTTTAAGCAGTCAAGGCAAGATTTAAAAAAAAAAAATGAGTGCCTAAAGTTAAGTTCCTATGATTATATTCAGGCTCCTAAACACCCAGCTCAATTCCCAGAAGTGCTGAGCACCCAGCAGCAACCACTGAACTCAGTGGAAGCTGCAGATGCTCAAATACCTTTGAAAATGAGGTAAACTTTTATTTAGGTGCTTAACTTGAACCCGGGTTTGAAAATGTTAGCTTTCTCATTTTAAATCATTTAGCCTTTTTGCTTGTGTGAATTAACTGTAAACGCTGCATGCCAGTACAATGCCTTATGTGTTTGTGAAACTTTGGTACAGTGTTTCATCAATAATAACCCTAGATTTAATTGTTCCATTACTGGTATCCTTGCAATGGTGCTGGATCAGTGCATGCTGACATTTTGACAACACATACGCGGATTCTTAAATTAACCTCCAGCATAGAAATGAAAGGTGTAAAAGACACCTCCAGTACCAAAGCAGCATTCCTTGTTATATTCCTTCCCGTGCTTTGTCTGTTCCAGTATTAAATGAAAATAAAACAAACATTAGTGCAGTACCTGCTTCCTATCTGGAACTGGAATCACTTCTTCAGAGTATTCTCCCATCTATTTTTTTCAACTGCAAAACTAAAACTATGATCATAGTTCTTCATTGGGCATAAACCACTACAGTGATTGAATTACCTCAGTAACTCTGCACCAGAGTGAATCCAGAATGGACCAATATATATCTCACAAATCAGCGCTTTATCCAGTGGAAAAATTGGTTGTTAAAAAAATTCCCAAACAAAAAGCTCCCAAAACCAAGGGTGAAGAATATATGTTCCTTTCTTTATCCATATGTACTAATACAAAGAAAACAGTTAAATAATAAGCTTGAATTAATTATATGCTTATTGAGGCACAGTGAAGTAAATGAGAATGCCAGAAGTTGGAAAGTAGCCAAATGAGTAATAAACAGTTTTAAGACTGTCTAGAGACAGACTTGAGAATATTATAGTCATCAGGCAGCTGAAAACAGCGTCAGGGTAATTATGAGCATTTGCAATCGATTAAGAAGAATGTGATAATTTTATGGGCCTTTATTAAACTGGCATTACAACTTCAAATAATTTGAAAATGTTATGGTTCCAAGTGTATATCCCTGTGAATGGTCATCTGATGTTTATTTCTGGAAAGTGGATACGCAAAAAAGAAAAGAAAAAAAACCTAGTGGAATTACTTTGTCTTTTTTCCCCCTGCAGTTTTATAGGAATGCCTCCTTGTCAAATATATATATCTGCCTTTAGTGGTGTGGTGGTTTTTTCGTTTTGGTTTTCCCTTAGACAGCAAAATCTGTCTTAAATCACCACCGAGGGACCAGCAAAAATCCATTGCCGGGTCGTGGTCTTTAAACAAAGATCAACGTTGTATGGCAAACCATATGGGAGTACTTTAAAGAGCATGTTTAAGACAAGAGGTTATCTATTTGGAAGTGGTCCTTAATACATTTTTCACCATATCTACATTAACAAGTATTTATTTATTTTATGTATGTTCCTGCTTCCAAACATATGTTCCTGAGACTTTTGTATACTAGACACAAGTATATGCACATAGGACTTGATCCTGAAAGGATCAATGGAACTGCTCACATGATCAAAAGTAGGCACATGCTAAATGCTTTGCTGTATGTGGATCAGAGTGCTTAACACCTTGCAGGATCGAGTCCATATAGTGCCTGTACTTAACATCTGTCAATGTCTAGCTTGCTTCTTAAATGGCTCCCATCACCTTAATATCTTGGCACCTCATAATCATTAATTAATTTATTCTCATAACACACTGCAAGGTATTATCTCTGTTTCCTAGACCAGTTACCAAGGGACACACGTGAGATACAATTCTGGGGAGTGGGTACAACAATGGGAATTCTGGAGCAGATCTTGTGCTAAAAATCTAATAGCCTGATCTATTCATCTGTAAATGATGTACTAACAAGGAACTTTCAAATACATTTAAATGCTTAATACATCTTTGGTTATTTACACATCCCAAGAGCCAGTAAGCATAGGTTGTTAGCTTTCAGAGGAATAAATATTATGTACATTAGTGATGAGTGCTTGTATCTTCCTTTTGCAGAAAAGTTAGGTTGAAAAACAGAGGGCTGGAACTGAACACTCTACAGAAAAGTGATGTTCAGCCATTTTTTACTGTGTACAAATGCCAGATGATTTTAAACTTCATACTAGCCAGTATAAAAGAGAATAGGAAAATAAGACACAATGTTTTCCCTCAGGAACAGTCCTACTCCTTTCACTTTTCCAGAGAACTAGAAAGTTCATCTGTCTGCTTTGGTACCAACAAAACATTAAAAAAAAACTTTTTTTGTCTGAAAATATTTAGTCTTTTCATCTTAGACCTGTAGAGATACCTAGATTTAAAATGGCACAAAACCCACAATTTAGCTTTCCAAATGATTGATTGGGTTTTTCATAAAGAATTTACTACCTCAGGAAGGTTTCTGATTTCAAATGTGCTCTTAGAAAATAGAATGTATAGTTAGCTGCCTGTAAAGGAGGCAACACCTCCTAAAAGCTTGTCTCTTCCCATTTGTTAAAACTGCTGGTGAAATCAGCAATACTCTATAAAAGACAGTCTAATCGAGTCATCTAATTATTGAAGCTTATTGAATACTGCAAAAAAGCAGCATTGACAGACATTCGCTCCGATTAGGAATGACCATTCAATTTGTTTCCCTTTTTAATACAATTTTTGCAAACATTCACACGAAAGGGTTTTTTCTTCACACTAATATTTGGGGATTGATGGTTATTCATATGCATACCATTAGTGGTATCTTTTTACAAGTCAGAGTATTTATGATTCGTATTTGCTGTGCCCAATAACTAAATTAGGTATGGTTTCAACTTTAAATCACAAATTAGACAGGACCTAAAGAAAATGGGCCTAAGTTTACAAACTTTTGCAAAACTTTAGGTAAATCTGGACTGAGTTGACAGCTTTTAACAATTCCCAAAATTAAAGAAGTTGCAAGTAATGTCCTGGCAGTGTTTGCCTGAAACATACCCCGTGTCCCCACTGGCCTGATCTTGCAGCAGGTGTTGACTGCTTGTGAAAGGGTGAAGTGGTATCTGCTGGCTCACAGAAGGAAGTGACTGATTCCCTGTTAGATATAAGGGAGGTGAAAGTGACTCTCTATGATAGAAGATCTAGGATGTGGGATACCGATCTTGAGCAAGGAACTCTAGGAGCAGTCAAGCCTGAGGAGAAAATATGAGCTGATGCTTACCTCATTATTGTTTCCTTTGTTAATAAAGCCAAACTCCAAAAAGGAGATGGATTTGCACTTTACAGACTCTGTGGATAGTGTTTTTTACAGCAAGTTGTGAAAGGTGCCCATTTACAACATGATTTTGTTGTAAACACATCACATAGCTCTATTCCTTAGCAGTGCAACAAACCATCCTCACTGACATTTGCAGAAATAGCAGCATCCTACTTTGAAATAACTAATGTCTTATTAAAAGATACTTAAGGCCAAATTCAGTTCTCACTTGTGTCCCCCCCACTCCTCCGCCACAGCTCATCAACTTTTCTTAGGCCCCTAATGCAACTTGCACTGAACTCAAAGGCAATGTTTCCATTGATTTCAATGGGAGTTCGATCTGGCCCATAATGCAGAATTTATCAAATCAAAAATGGCAACAGACAGAGACATGATGGTTAAAAGGGGCTGATTCTGCTCTCACTTGTTATAACTTGCATTTACTTCAGCTAAGTTGAGTTACTCCTGATTTACTGACAGATGGCACAGAATCACATGGAGAATTATGAAAACACCTTACTGCTGAAAAACATACCAAGTAAAGGCAACAGGCACTGCTTCCTGCCTTGCCAAACATACTTGGTAATCCTGGTGTTCCTTTGATGTCAGCAGACTCTGTGTTTAACATCAGAGTTCTGAGGTAGGCAAACACAGCGGTAATTATGCAGCAGCAGTAGTAAACTGTAGGATCTTATAGGAGAATCTGGGTCATGAGAGAGAAAAACCTCTTATTTTAACTAGCAAAAGACTTCGGTATCTGAGACCTTAATCTAGGTGCTATCACTGTTCTCTATGCACTTAGCAAAATACATATAAGTGAAAGAGAGAAAATGAAAAGTGAGTCAGATTTGGTTCAGAAGTTCTCTTTCCTCCTCCCCTACTCACACCAAGTATGCATCAATGTAGCCTAAGCATGCCAGTACCTCATTAGTATAGCTGGGTGGGAAATGGCTTTGCTGTCCCAAGACCTTGCAAAATATTTCACCCACTTCCTCCCCCCCAAAAAGATGCAGAGTGAATTATCTCACCCACCCCAGAATAGCCAGTAGCCCACTGATGATGAAACTCACCTGAGAAGTGGGAGAGCCAGGTTCATGTCCCTGCTGTGTTTGATTCAGAGCAGAAACATAACCTGGGCCTCTAACATCCCAGGTAAGAGTACCCTCACCACTGGGGTTTCACTTACAATGTGGAAGACCCAGTCTCAAGGCTCTGCACCTCCCACAGAAACACAGAAATGTAGGACTGGAAGGGACTTCAACATGTCATCTAGTCCAGTCCCCTGCACTGAGGCAGGAGTAAGTATTATCTAGACCATACCTGACGGGGTTGTCTAAACTGTTTTTTAAAATCTCCAATTATGGAGATTCTACAACCTCTGGTAAATTGTCCTGATGTTTAACTTACAGTTAGGAAGTAACCCTTACAGTTAGGAAGTTTTTCCTAATGTCTAACCTAAATCTCCTTTGCTGCAATTTAAGCCCATTACTTCTTGCCATGTCTTCAGTGGATAAGCAGAACAATTTATCACCCTCCTCTTTGTAATAACCTTTTACATACTTGAAGACTGCTATGTCATCTCTTCCCCCACACTTCCCCGCAGTCTTCTCTTCTCCAGACTAATTGAATCTAGTTTTTTCAATCTTTCCTCATAGGTCATGTTTTCTAGACCTTTTATTATCTTCGTTGTTCTCCTTTAGACTTTCTCCAATTTATCCATGTTTCCCGAAATGTGGTGCCCAAAACTGTACACAATACTCCAGTTGAGGCCTTATCAATGTTAAGTAGAGTAGAAGAATTACTTCTCATGTCTTGCGTACAACACTCCTAATAAATTTCAAAATTAGTTTCATTTTTGCAACATTATATAGTTGACTCATTAAGCTTGTGATTCACTTTAACCCTCAGATCCTTTTCTGCAGTACTCCTTCCTAGGCAGTCATTTCTTGTTTTGTATTTGTGAAGTTGATTGTTCCTTCCTAAGTGTAGCACTTTGCATGCGTTCTTACTGAATTTCATCCTATTTATTTATTCCTTCAATTTTTCAAGATCATTTTTAATTCTAATCCTGTCTTCCGAAGCACACGAAGATAGCAGTCCTCTGGCCCCCATTCCATCTAGTTCCCAAACACACAGTCCCCAACAAGCCATACTGTAAACTTTAACCAAGCCAAAAGAAAAACCAAAAAGACAGACAAGCTCACTCTAAAATTTAGTGCTCCCTCCTTCTTCAGCAGGCAGTCTTCCTCCCTGTCTCTCAAACTCCCCTGTTTGCTATCTGAGTTTGCTAGGACACTTAGCATCTGGATGTTAAGCCCTTCTCTCCTAGAATAGCCAATAGCCTGATGGTTAGGGCACTCACCTGGGATGTGGAAGATTCAGATCCCTGCCCTAAATCAGGCAGAGCTTCCCAGGTGAATGTTTTACCTATAGGATGGGTCATACACTGAACTACTGGATGAGCCCCACACACAGAAGAAATTCCATCTTGGATCTAAGAAACCTGTTCCATCAAAACTGATATACTCCTGCAAAACTTTCAGTTTCAACAAACTGGCATTCTTGACCAGCTATACTCATTAGTTATTAGTAGAACAATAGTCACTGACTAAGACTTACAGTTACTTATTAAAATTTTTCACTGGAGTAGCTCAATTTTGCTATGCCACAAAGTTTACAGTGAAACTCTGTTTTAATTATGATTAGTTCATTTTAAATTTTTTTCAAGAAAACAACATTTAAAATTTAATTTTTAAAAATCCCTATCACTTTAAAATAAATATCAGTGGTTTCAAAGTGAGGCTTCTGTATAACTTCCCTTTCACTCAGTTAATTAGGGCTTATAGGGAGCAATTGCTTCTTTCAAATACTTCCATTTTCTTTGTTGGTAAGGGAGTTTTAAATAGACTGCAGACTTCTATCAACTGAATATAATAGCTTTAGCAAAATGCACTCTTCTCTTAATAAGTTGAATACATAGGTCCCATTACGTTCAGAAAGAATTTGGGATATTTTACAATGCAGAACACACTGTAAATGAACACTTCTGACCTGCAGAAGTACTTAACTCTAAACATAAATGATGCTCACTCTCTCTCTGCTAATGAAAGGTAACCACTGATAGGCAAGATAAAAGTGAAAAGCATTTCCAGTTTGTTGAACTTAAAACCTATGACACTGATAAATGGATATGCAAATTGTGCAGTCCTTTTTCGAGGCACAAGATATTTGTATTAGCATGATATTTATTTTGGATTCGAGCCCAATCCTTCTGTAGCAAGATTTATTGTAAATACCAAAGGCATATTCTCTTTCATTCAACAAGAATATTACTGGAAATAATTTCAGAGATATGAGTAAAGTGTTTCCTTATAAATTGTGAAATTAAATAACTAGGAAAATTGGTTCACTTCCAATAAAGAAGAAGTAAATACCTTTAATCACTCAAATGGATATATAGACACAGAAGCATACATGACGTACACAGAAAAAAAGCACTCAGATAATTTTGGATTGTGTTAAAGGTGAAGAGACTGGATTTGAAAAGAGTTAAACAATTCTGCTCTCAGTTACACTGCCATAAATGCGGAATCAATTCCCTGAACTAAATTGAATTGTTCCAGATTCATACTGAGTAACTGAGAACAGAATCCGACCTAAAACAGAGTGGAAAATATTCAATCAGTTTAGAGAGCTGGTCTACTGCTTTTAGCTGCCCTTTACTGTACTGTGCATTGCAGGTATCTGTGTAGAACGCTTTCCCATAGTGTCAACACCAAACAGAGACTCAACAGGGCTAGGAATTTATTTCCACTTGTTGTGCCACTTATTTGCTGGATGATCTTGGGCAAGTCACTTCATTTCCATGTGCCTCAATTTCCCTGTGTGCAAAAAAATGGGGATATTGATGCTTACATCCTTTGTTCAGCGCTTTGAAATCTATCAATTAAAACCCATATGGGAGTCAGGAACTACTATTATCATGATCTGCATTGGGATCATCTCGCCCAGCTCATGCAGAAATGATAGTGAGTCTTTGACAGGCTGAGGTCCATGACCTTACTAATATTCGGCAAAATCTTTCATTTCTTAATTCTGTCAATGGTCTCACTATAATCATAAGAACAGCCATACTGGGTCACACCAATGGACTATCTAGCCCAGTGTCCTGTCTTCTGACAGTGGCCAATGCTAGGTGCCCCAGAGGGAACAAACGGATCAGGTAATCATCAAGCGATCCATCCCCTGTAGCCCATTCCCAGCTTTTGGCAAACAGAGGCTAGGACATCATCCTTACCCATCCTGGCTAACAGTCATTGATGGACCAACCTCCATGGATTTAGCTAGTTCTTTTTTGAACCCTTCTATAGTCTTGGGCTGCACAAGATCCTCTGGCAAAGAGCTCCACAAGTTGGCTGTGCATTTTGTGAAGAAACACTTCCTTTTCTTTGTTTAAAACCTGCTGCCTATTAAATAAGTCAGTTTGGGTATTTTATCCATACCTATGAATCTGCCTGGGACTCTTCTACGAATCTGATTGCTCCGAGTGTTTTCTGCTTCAATCACAATTGTTGACACTATGAGGGAAGCATCCTCTTCATCATAATTAGCTCCTGCTTGGAGATAACTCCATTTCCTCTTGTGAAGACATTTACAATTGACATTTTGAGCAACTCCTCATAACTTTGCTGCTTCAGAGTTATGAACGCAGGGCCTGACAATTCACACTGTACTCAACGGGATGGTTCCCATGGAGTTGTAATAGCCTTTTTCATCATACCCTACAAGGATTTAAGATGCTTTTTGCGCACTAGACAATTTTACTCATGTTAATCACATAACCAAACCAGCAGTTTTATCATAGGAAGGCATATCGATTAATTGCTGCATCGGGGAATGGTCCAAGGCCAAATGAAGGCAAGGGAGGCACTCATTCTATTCATTTCAGTGATCTTTACATCACACCCACAGTAATAGATTTTTTTTTGCCTTAGATACACATGTCCCCCAGTCACCATAATATCTGAGCATCTCAATTTTTTATTGCATCTATCCTCACTACACCCCGGTGAGGTAGGAAAATTCCCTTATCCCCATTTCACAGCCTGAGAACTGAGGTACACCTATGGGAGTTGGGTGCCTTGGTGCTTCAGAAAATCCCTGTTAATGCCTCAATATTTGGAAAACTGCGGTCCCTGATGACTTTCCCCAGGTGACACAGGAAGTCTGGAACAGAACAGGGAACCGAGCCTGGGCATGCCGGGTCCCAGGTGAGCACCCTGACTCCTGAGTGATCCTTCCTCGCTTCCTTGGACCACGTTCTGAATCCCCAGGCAGGTAAATTGGGCTCATTAAGTGAGGAGGTTTTGTGTGTCATCAGGAGGGGGATATGCAAATAAGGGGACAGTTTCCTGTTTAAATCTACAAAAAACACAAGGAGTCCGGTGGCACCTTAAAGACAACACATTTATTTGGGCATAAGCTTTTGTGGGTAAAAAAAAACACATGCCCAAATAAATCTGTTAGTCTTTAAGGTGCCACCAGACTCGTTGTTTTTGTGGATACAGACTAACATGGCTACCCCTCTGATTATAATGCTATTATATAAATCAGTACTTTCTTCTCATCTGCAATACTGTGCTCAAGACTGGTGACACTATCACAAAGAGGTAACTGTAGAATTGGTGGAAGTTCAGATATGAGCCACAAGAATGATTAGGGGCATGGAAAAAACTCTGATAAGAAAAATGATTGATAAGAGTGGGACTGTTTACTTTTAGTGAGGAGACAAATAAGAAGGGACATGACAAACATATGCAAATAATGAATAGTCTAGAAAAGCTGCATCTAGAAATTCTGTTCTCATCTGATAATGCAAGAACAAGGGGACAATGAATTTGTATATTCCAAACTTATAGAAGGAATTATTTATTCACAAAACTAATAGTTAGAATGTAGAACTCACTGCCATGTGATGATGTTGAAACCAAGCATTTAGCAAGATTCAAAGAGGGATTGGACATCTATATAGATAACAAGACTATTCCGAGTTATAATAGAATGTATGTTTAAAAACTTGAAGGGACATAAAATCTCAAATTTCAGGGTTAAAGTCGATCTTTGACTACTGGAGGTTAGGAGGAGATAACCTTGGGTGGCAGATTATTCCAAATCTGCCTCCTACAGAGTTTCTTGAACTTTCCTCTAACTTAGTACTAACCACTGCCAGAGACAGGATACTGAACTAACAATTCCTGTGTTCCCATGAGAAATCCAAAAAAGGTCAGAGCCACTTTGAGGACAGTGGAGGGACATTGCTTGCTGGTTTTTCTGCCAACCACAGGCTTAGGTCTCTGGTCTCCCAGTGGCTCACTTTACATCTGGTAAAGATGCTCCTGCCTCATTTTATGTCTGGAAGTGACAGGGCACAGAATGAATTAATCTCAAACCTATTGCTAGTGGACAGACATCCACATTATAAAACTGTCACCACAGTGGGATTCTGAAACAGAGACTAAAGACATAAAGGACATGGAGTCTAAAATACCCTCTCAAACCAAACAAATGGAATGCTGCAAAAACAATGTGAACGTTCTTTCTTATTCTCAACTACTAGTTAATTGTAATGTTTCTTCCCTTTTTTATTCATGAATGTCTGTGTAAATAGATGTTTTGTTTACATGAACATTTGGGGGATGGTTCTTCTTCATGAGCATACTTATGTTTAGATGTGAACAAGCATGTTAATTCATGGACAATAATTCACCATCAAAAACTCTTTGGAGCTGGGACTGTGTATTCATGTGTGTGTGTACAGCGCCTATTACAATGGGGTTCTCATATTGACTGGGACTGCTAGCTATTTTATTATAAATACTTATTATTTGCTATTCATCATTTTATATTGTCCTAATTTTAAAAAATTAGGACAATATATCATTTAATCAGAGAACAAATTCAACAGCATATTACTTGGGTGACCAGTCAGACACCATTAAATATGAATAGCATATTGCTGAATTGAACCATTCACAACCTGAAGACTTAAGTTTGATAATAAGTTGTTAAATGTTCATCCAAATTAACTGTAAATACTTCTGCAAAAAGCAGGTTTGGTTTCAAAACAATTCATGAACAGAAAACATGGTGAAATTACTCCAGTAATGTATCGATTATAACATGACTAGCCCTACCCTAAGGAAACCTGAGAAGTGATGCCTTCAGAAATTGATTGAAACACACAATTGGATAGAATGGACTAATTTGCACTGTGTGTTGTACTTCTTCTGGTGATACAGGACTGGTGGTTCAGCACCTTTCATAAACACTAAATGCACTCAAACGTTTTTAAAAAGAATGCCTCTCCTTTCTGCCCCTCCCCCCCCACAATCCAAGTATCTATTTCTATATCTCTATTCAAGAAGTTTACCTGAGGGTCCTGCATTCACCCAAACCAGCCCATTCCCGTTAAAGTTTGTTTCTTGCTTACATTGCTATTTCAAATTCCTACCCCACAAAAGACTCCAGTACACACAAAAGATTTGCCCCTTGACAAAATTCTAGAAGTGTGAAGTCATATATTCTATCTGCTGAATTGTCGTAATCTATTTGCACACACTGGCAAACAACAAAACTCATTAAAATCGTTTACACTTCATAAACACCACAAGATAGAAGGCTAGATAAAATCTGCATTTAACTTTATCAAAGGAATTATCAAACAAAGCCAAAGAAATTGATGGCTTTTAGAAATAGAGTTTTCTGGGGTTATGTGAAATCCGAACATAGCCATAAATGCTTATATGCAAAATGTAATGTAGTGGAAGATTTTAAAGATTTAATGCAATAGCTTTTAATACAATTACAGATTTGATAACAATCACCCCACTAAATAAATACTTACCATACTCGTTATCATAGAAAATAATGAATTTCTGCCAGGCGTATTCCGTGACCACCCTCAATATAACATCATTTACATAGACGGGTGGGCGGACAGACAGTGTGTAGTCATCATTTCGATTGCTCCTGGTGAGGCCACAGCCACTTCTTGGAGTCCCAGCTGTTGAACGCTGGATGAAGAGGTGAGGGATGTGCATGGCATCTGCCAAGGACTGCAGGGATCCCGCCGACGTACAGCCAATGGAGCTGACAAGGGCCAGGATGCCTTGGTTCATAAGGTCGCATGCTGTAAGAAAACACAATGATATTCAAGATGACAAGGGCAGTTCAGTGCTCACAGCTTATTTTTCTGCTGAAACAAATAAATACTGGGAGCTGACATGCAAGAGCTTCAGTGAAGTAAAAAGAAGTTAGCGTTTTGTAAATTCAATAATCTTGTCTACTATAAAACAGACCAATCTAAAATCTACCTTTTGCTATAAAAGTCAGGAGGCTTGTCTATTCAGTTCAAACTGCCTTACCTATCATCACTACCAAGAGCAGTCAGACGATGTTCCTTCCCCTGTCCTGGAAGTGAAACTCAGCTAGAACATAAACTTATTCTATAAATATAGCCTTTGGAAGACTCTTACAAACTAAACCCAACTATCAAAATAACTGGATTTTCTGGGGAGATAAACACTTTCCGAAGTCCAGCATGCCCGTTCTGGGAATAAGATATTTGCATTACACATGCAGAACTTGACAGAATAACAGCTCAGACTAGCTGTCAACTTTTGAAGGCAACTGAATATAGTCATGCACATTAGCTTGCCCAGAAAGAACCAAAAACTGAATGGCTCTTGGGTTATACAAGAAATGTACAGCATATGTGATCTAACTTGTCTGTTTTAGTGTTTCAACAAAAAAAAAAAAACAAAAACAAAAACAAAAAAACCCCACAGTCTTACAAATAGAATGCTGCTTTCAAAACTTAGGGCAGAATTTCTGCAAGTTTTCCCTCCTCACTTTTTGGAAAACCATGTTCATGCAAAAAGTAACACCTTGTAACTAATAGCCCAGTCATTGAAGGCTGAGTTACAGCAGAAGTTCTGAATATTATACACTAATGACATCCACGTGAATACCAAAGGTACTTATGATTAATGTTAATGCAATCAATCAATAAAAAGAATAAATAATTATTTGGGCTATAATTTTGAAGCATTACTCTGTGAAATAAAGCACAGAGTGAAGTGTTTCTTTTGTCTTTCTAATTGAGTTGAGAGCCAGAGCAAGTCAGCAACACCAGCTTGTAACGTAAGAGCACAAATCAGGGACAATTTTTTAAATGCCTAATTTGAGACTAGCAAAACTACATGTGCAGTTACTCGTATTCATACATGCAAAACAGAATTGTGCAGGAAAATACAATAGGTATTTACAGGTGCATATGTAGTATTTTAGTTGTGCAATTACCCATTTTGTGTGCAGATTTTGTGCACACAGCAGGTCAGGACACAAATGAAGAACACACGTGAAAAATTCAGCCTTTAAAGTATTATTATAGCAGACATATTTTATTATCAGACCTGTTAGATCAGATTGTCATCCCCTTACACTACTCTAGAAATATTCCTATTGACTTCAATATAACTATTTATGGCATAAGGCACTATTCAATGTGAATAAGGATGTCACAGTCTAGCCCTTATAATCTTACCAATGTAGCCAAAAGGTTGTATAGGAGATCATGGACACAGAATCTTTTTCATATAAAATTAATACATTTACCATGTAATATTTAGCAATATTACAGATTACATCTAAAAGATTCAAAAGACAGTCACCGTGTATGTCAAAATAATATACCATTCAAGAAATGACAATAACAATTGAAGGAAGGGATTATTCAATACTTCACATCACTAGATTTATCCATCAGAATTATTTCATGTTTTTTGTTAGTTCAGTATCCTGCTTCACAGATAGGGAGGTCCCTTTGCACCAGGAAAAGTGTGGCTCTGCTGTGTAAAGTGGAGATGCACATACTCAGAGGCAGTGCTAACCCACTGGGGGCGCTAAACAGGAATATTTCTCCCCACATTCACTTTTTTAGTATGTGTTGTGTCTGTGTATGGGGGAACCACTTTAGCTGCATGGGGCCCTAAGCAACTGTTTACTCTGCTTATGCCTAGTGCTGGCTCTGCACGTACATCATGGAGTCCAGCTCTCCGGGGCTTCCCTGCATAGCAGAGCACAAATGAACAAGTGAAGAAGGGCGAAGATAATGGCAAAGAATTCATTACTTCACAGGTTTTTTTGTCCTCCCCTCTATAATGTAGGCTTTTGGGGAGCCAATTGGGGTACTATGTTAAAGTAGCCTCCACAGAGTGGCTCCAAAGCACTGGAGCTGGGGAAAATGACCCCTTCTCCTATGTAGATGCCCAGAGTATAGCCTACTACTTGTGCTGGGTCCCAGAATGGATGGAAGAGGCACTGTCAGGTTAAAAATGAGATAGACTAGTTAATGTCTCTTTTTACTCAGCTTCTAATCACTTTTCCAGTGCTCTTTACATACATTGGGTAAATATTGTGATATCTAGAGTGCAAGTCCTGCAGGGAATGCTATTCCTTCCAAGATAAAAATTGCCAGTGTCATTAAAAAAATTATCCTTTATTTTTAGTTTAGATTTTTTTGGGGGGGCGGGGTTACCAATCTTTGCAAAAAAGATTTCTTTCAGTGCTGCTGAATTTTAGGCCTAAATGGACCCGACAATGTCCCTTTACATAAAATATGCCCTGCACCCACAGTCTCTCAAACATGACTTTACAAAACACATCACAGTCAGAGACAGTCTTACAGAAATCACCCTGAGGATCCTTCTCATGTCAAAAGTCTATATTTCTAGGCACTCCTTATGACCAAAAAATAATCAGGAGACTCACTATAATACTGCAGAAGAGGGAATTTTCCACTGTGCACTGTGTTACTGAAACAAAGCAAAATAGGAGGGGAAAAGCATACAGTTCAATGATGGATTTATTCTATTGCTTCATGGGGCCAAATCCTGCTCCTAGCACACAGACTGAAAGAGTATCTGCAATCTGCTCACTCCAGGTCACTCTATTATGAATACTGTTGAAGCATGAGGATTGCAGTAGCCCCCAAGGCTCAGTCACCCCAAATCTATCAGTCCAGTTCACCAACTGCCCTCTCCCCTGGCCCACTCGACACACACATGCCCAAGTCAAAGAGAATCCCCAATGAGCCCCATGTGACGCTGTGGCAGGGTGCTTCTAGCAGCAAAGGCCAACAGACCAGAGTGGGTAGCCAGGCCCCTGCAAAGACCTTGGGACACAATTGAGCCACCACTGCCTGGGGATAGTGCAAGGCCAGGTGGGCTTAGCTCACTCTGCAATCCCCAGCCCCTGCCCCACAAGACAGGAGCTATCACTGCCCAGGGTGAGTGCAGCTTTGGGCGGGCTCACTCTCCAACTCTCCTACCTTCCCTACAAACCCGGCCAAGCTAAAGCTTGGCCCAATCTTATGGGAAAGGAGTGACCATTCTAAAACAAAATGCCAGAGACAGATTGTCAGACCACTGAATAACGATCCAGATAAGCTCACCATGTCATGGGGCACTCAGAGCTCCACCCCCCACAACCCTACACCTTTTCAATAGCAGTGTAGCTATTAAGTTTTACTCAGCCCCCACCCCAAAGAGTATCTTCCCCCTCAGGTGGGATGATCATTTTCAATTCATTTCCCCTGTACTCAGGGACGTCCCTAAGGGATGCGAGGTCCGGGACAAATCAGCCTCCCTGATACTCTCCTCGCCGTCCATCCTGCACCCTTCCTCCCCCAACGTCCGCCCCTCCTCCTCACCATCCACCCACCTGCCTGCCTCCTCACCCTGCTTGCCCACCCACCTCACCTGAATATCAGGACAAATGGCGTCCCGATCATACATCGGTCAGAACGTGGAACAAAGGGCTAAATATCAGGACAGTCCAATTTTATCAAAGTGCGGGGCCCAGGGCAGTCACCCCAATTCGCCCTATACAAGGGATGGCTCTGCCTGTACTACAGCAGCCGTTCCACTGCTCCTCTCAGCTTGGCTCACTCAGCAGTCTGTAGTATCACCTGACCCCTTCCAAGCTGGGACTGATAACTGAACAGGGAAGGCTGGCCCTTGGCCCTCTCACCCGTAGAGGAACAGGCTACCCTGTTACAGGATGATATTAAAATTGGACATCCCCCAGCAACAACCAGTAAATTTATTGCAGTGTTTCTCATTCTGTGTTTAGAGAATACTGGAGTAAATGTTCATTCCTTACAGTGGATCACTAAGTAAACAGTATTAATTCCATGGAGCAGATGAGGAAATTGAGAGACAGCAGTTAAGTGACTTGCCCAAGGCCACATAGTGAGTCACTGGCAAAACCACGATTCAGGAATTTTTGACCCCTAGTCTCATGTTCGTTCATCTAGAATATTCTGCCTCTCCATCCTGTAACAAAGGGAGACCACAATGGACTCACACTGTTTTTTCATATGCTCTCAAATGTTTCATTTATCCTAGAAAATGTCTCATTTATCCTAGAGAGAAGAGATGATTTATGCCATAGTAAGTAAATCATTCATTGCCCCAAGGTCCCACTGATAGAGAACCATATAAGCTGAAGGCATTGGCACATCAGGGAGCACTGATGATAGTACTACATCATCACTCTCTATTAACACCCTAGGAGAACAAATAACTCTCTGCTTAAGGGTGAGTGTCTTTACTTTTGTAAGTAGATCAAAAATATTGGGGTGGGACCTTTGGAATCCCTACAGTTGTGTGACTCAGGCTCACCTCTGATGTTAACCATATTTCACACTAAGACTATGGCTACATGATAGCTTGCAACTGCGCTACTGTAGCACTGCTAGGGCAGGTGCTCTAAGCTGACAGGAGAGAACTCTCCCGTTGACTCAATTACTTCAGCCCCCACGAGCAGTGGTATCTATGTCAGCCCTTTATAGCTCTCCCACCGACATAGCACTGTCCACACTGGCATATAGGTTGGTGTTACTTACGGTGCTCAGGGGGGTGGCTTATTCACACTCCCGAGCGCTATAATTTATACCGACATAACCTGTAATGTGTACATAGCCTAACTCTCAATCCTGCTATCGTACAGACAGACCTTCCACAATAGGACTTCAGGTCCTTAATGAGTAAGAATTTCATTTTTATCACCCTATTCATATTGTGTAGAGCATTTATTTATTGGCTGAAAATGCATTAAAATTTAAAAAACAATATTTTCCAGATTATGAAAAATAATTTCTGAAAAGAACGTAAACCTTGAGAAATGCACTGCTGCATTACAAGGACCTTTATGCTATAAGATAACTTGAAAATGTTTTCAAATGTATACATGTTTAGTATTTAGTTTTCCGATTTATCTTGGCTTTTCCAAAACACCTGAAGTTCACATAGTGGGCTGGTTTCCAATAAAAACTAATCTTTTAGAGATTCTTTTAAGTTGGAGTTTGGCACAGCTTCTTAATGCACTAAAATCCAATTTTTATGTTCAATAAGTTATTTTTTTTTTAAAAAGCGTAACCAATTTCATTTAAAATAAATAGCTAACATCTGGGCTGTCAGCTTGGGCTAACTACTTTCAATCTAACATGATTTAAAATAGCTGAATAAAAAAAAAAAACTTGAAAATTTGTGCTTTATATACTGGAAACAATGGCTACTGACTGCCATAACTTAGCAACAAGGTTCTCTATCTAAAAACATGTTTATAAAGCAAGTAGTGCACATATAAATAAGGAGAATTAATTGTGCTATACAATCATTGTTAGTGAAATTTAGTTTGAGGAAAAGGTGCGGGCATCCAAGTTCTTTAGGCACCTTTTGAAAATCTACCCATAATTTCTTGCTTATTTTGGAAATCTCTTGTAGAGGGCTACAGTGAGGAAAGCTCTCTGGCTGAACGACAGAGGAGAACTTCATTACTGTCATTCTCTACCCGGGATGCCCTTTCCTCCCTCTGTCTCACTCCCCTGTCGACGGAATAGCTAGCTGCTCCCCACATTTCCTTCTCATCCTCAGGATGTTGACCATGAAAGGTAGTGACCAGATGTCCTGATTTTACAGGGACACTCCTGATTTTGAGGTCTTTTTCTTATATAGACTCCTATTACCCTCCCTCCCCCTGTCTTGGATTTTTCACACTTACTGTCTGGTCACCCTAATGAAAGGTGATGAAAACAAGCAGATCTTCATGCCTTCCCCACACCAGGGGCAAAGGGATAATGTTCAGGGATCTTAGCCTGTGTTCTGCCCTCTCTCTTTCCCTTGAGCAGTTGTACCCACCACAGAGTGGGTCTCTGTTTCTATAGCAGTGTCTCCTGTCTTTAAATAAGTCTAAAACATTCCTGGCTTCAACATAGAAAAGATCACCAGTTCAGAAAAGGTAAATTAGCATGAAAATGTAAAGGAAGTTTAAACAGATAAACTACAGGTCTTTTTGCTTTATGTTCATAATCTTGTGAGGAAGGAAAAAGGATAAAAAAATATAATTATGAGGCATATTATCATGAGATCTTGTTACTTAATTCTCAATAAATCTTTTTTAGTCATTTTTAGATACCAATTCTGCTCCTGCAAATTATTCTTCTTTCATAATACAGTGGTTCAACCTGGATTTATAACAGATTTATTTCAAGATGAGTGACAGCACATTTTTAATATACCTCAAGATACGTCCATAAGGAAATAAAGGTAAGATCTTCTGGTTGAAAGAATGCAGGAAAAAAAAGTATGCATGACTGGGTTTTATATAATGTTCTCCTTTGAACTAGAGATACATGTGCCCAAATCCATTCCTGTTCCACTTTTTTGGCATGGGTTATGGAAATCAACCTCGATAACATCTTCTTACCTGTAATACATTATATACAACTCAGAGTGGTGATATTTTTAAAGTAACTTGTTATTAACATTTAAGGGATTTTATTTGGTCCTGATTGCTAAACCGGATTTGTAGTTACCAATTTTAACAGATGGTGCTTATTCAGGTTAGAGATTTCTTTGTGTGGAGGAAAATATATAATTTGAATACATGCTTAATGTCTGGATTCAGATCTCAATAAAAAATTATAAAACACACACACACACACACACACCCTGGAGAAGGAGGTGCATCTCTGCAGGATACAAATACAGGACAGTTACCACTAAGTACAGCACCTGGAATTTTAGCTGATCGGTCTGTGGGTGTAGCTGGGGATAGAGTTTCTCTTCCATATTCAGGATTCTGCCAAGGATGACCAGTGTTTTATACTTACTCACTCAAAACTAAGCAACCATCTGAGCCTTGAAAACTGGGCTGGCAATCTCACAAGTTTTTCAGGAGAAAGCATTTATTTTTCCACAGTATTTCAGCATCCCTTCTTTCCATCCAAGGTTCATTAAATATATTGTAAGGCCTGAAGAGGCCATTGCAATCTAGTCTGACCTCCTGTATAACAGACAAAAGGGCTTCCTTGGAATAATTCCTGTTTGAACTAGAGCAGATGGAACCACAGTGTGTGAAGAGTGTGAAAATGGAAGCTGATTTTACGTAAGTTAATTAAACTTTCTCAAACCACTAACAAAGTCCATAATTTGGACAAAGTGCCAGGTTGGCTATTTTTTTTTTAAATCCCATCTGATGCCTGTCTCCTCCTCTTCCTTTTCATTTCTGCTTTTCATACACTACACGAGCCTTGCTAACATGCCATGTACCAGCCCAAGCAAAACAAAAATCCATTCGCTCTTTGCCATGAAAAAAGAATATATGTCTCTCATCTGGGCTATTAGAATTTTTCACAGATAACACATGCTCTCCACAGTGAACAATGTTAACATTATGCAAGTAATATAAATGGTTCAACTGGCAGAGTCTCAACAGCACAAAACACACTTAAGAGCACTGTCGGAACATATAGCTGGGTGAATGTCAATTTACCAAGCTCCAGTTAGTTGAAGCCCTATAGCTAAAGGAAAGTTGGTTATTCCTCTAACTGCATTGCCTGAGGTTTCACCCCTTCAGCACTCCTGGGATCTACAAGAGCTTACGGCTGCAGAGTTTAGGAGACCATAGGATTAATGCTGACCAGCAGTATCCCTTCTGCTGAGCCCTTGGACACTTGATTATGTAATCTCTCAGTTTTACAAAGATTTGGTGCATATTTACCCATTTCTCATATCCCATTCATGACTACTGCAAACACAAATGACCAATAGGCAAGTGCTCAAGAAACCCTCATCCCCATAATCAATGGGGGTGCTGACCCAAAACTCCTTGATGTCAATGGGAGTACCTTTCATTGACATTAGAGAGCACTGGGCCAGAGCCAGTGACAAACTTGCACAGAAAAACTGGAACTGAACCACGACGTTCAAAAAGTTTGGTTAAGTCTTTTAATTGCTTTTCACCTTTGCACATCCTCTGACATTCCAGATTCTCTCTGGGAACAGAAGCTGAGGTGCCAAAATACTATATGGTTATCTGTTCAGTTCTACAGAACTAAGAGGCCCAGGTAAGCATCCATACTTTTAGGTTTTTCTGTAAACTAGTATTTTCTATCTGCACATTATGATGTTCGAGCATCACTAAACGTTTGTGAGTTTGCCACTGCCTGTCTCCCTGCTTTGCCGCTATCAAAACTGAGCGAGTGACGCTCCTTTTGCTGTACAGATAACAGACGGAGATAGACTTATGACACAAAATTTGGATCTGGATCTCAACCCCCCATGCCCGCCCCCCCAAAGTACAAGCATGTTTGGAACTGCTGTTTGGGTTCAAACCACCATAAATACAGGGATACAGATGTGAACATCTCCAAAGTTCAGGGTCCTCCATTCAGGGCTTTGGTTCAAGCCTATTTCTTACAGGCATGCGAGCCATATGCCACAAAACATTACAGGCCTTCCTTCACTGTTGTGTAAGCAATTTCCATTCAGTTGTGTGCTTACATATGTGGCATTCTGAAGCAATTAAATAAAATGAAAAATTATAATTTATATTTGTAACTGGCATTGAATTATACTTGATTACTTATTAAATGAAGCATGTGTCACTTTAAGCTAATGAGTTTCCTTCTTCACTTCAGCCCTGAGCTGTAGCTGTATCTTTTACTTTTAATTTCTTTTCTCAGCTCTGTACAAGGGGTTATTAAGCAGTGCATTGGGTCTGATATAGTATTTAACAGCAAGCTTGCCCTCTGCATAGCAGCAATTATATAGAAATGAAAAGGCTGAGTCATAAAGCAGCTTAATACAAAATTAATGACAATTTATCAAAAGATAACACCCTGGTAAAATCATATGGTTTTATTCTAGTTATTAGTTTTTTAAAGGCCCTGTGCAAGCATTTGAAAAATCCTATATTTAAACCTTGGGCATTAATAATTTTCATTTTATGCACTTCTCATTAAACATACCAGGACAATGTTATTGTTAAGTGAAGAAACAAAATTTACACAGTATACTTGACACTACTTGACAAAAATTAAAATGCTATACTTTATATGACAATCTGCCTAACCATTTACGCTGTTATGAAACAACAGATCAACTCAAAGCCCCTTGTGTGCTAGTCTCTCTCAAAATACTAATGTCCTGGTTCCCAACTCATTTGTGTGCGCAGATGTGCATGTGAAAAAAAAGCTCATCATGATAGATTGGCATCCCGATGCCTTTTCTCCCATCATATCCCAGCTAGATCATCACCCCCTCCCTTTTTTCTGTTCCTTTTCTCTCATGTCCTTTCTGTCCCTTATTTCACCTCTTCCTTCTCATCTATTTTCCTTTTTGAGCATTCAAATTTTTCACCCTTTGTTCATCACCTTGTTTCTTGTTCTCCCACTTCCAGGGACCCCTTCCATCCAGCCACACAGCACACAGTTTCCCTGTTCAGGTCTCTGCTTCTCTCTCCTTCCCCACTCACTTCTGTCCTCTCCACTGTCAGGAGACAGCATGGGTCCAGAGGATCTGGCACTGGACCTCAGAGTCTTGAGTCCCATCTTTTATTTCCTTCACTGGTATTAATTTGTTCTGTGGCTGACTTTGGACAAGTTACGTGAATTCTCTGTGCCTCAGGTCCTTCGGCAGCAGGGATAATGATATTTACACATCTTTGTGAAGTGCTTTGAGATCTATGGATGAGACGTGTGATCTAAGTACCATTATCATTCTCTCCCTCTCTCATTTCAACCCAGTAGGGACATTCCATTCCTCATTCGACTCCAGCTTCCACAAGTTCCTTTTCTCTCTCTCTCTCTCTCTCTCTCTGATTTAGAGTGCTTCAGAAGCATGTCTAGTCCTGCCCATTAGTATGGAGACAGTAGGCTTTGTTGGAGAGAGACAGATGTGCTGTGTAGCACAATACTACAACCTGCATCAGGGCAGACAAAAGAACATGCAGCTGGTAGCTGTATCTTAGTGGGAACCCCTACAATAGAAAGATCTGTATGTGCTACCCCGGAGGAGTTTGGCATTCTTCCACGTATGGAGCTCACTGAACAATACTGTTCAGAATGAGACCCCCCCCCCAAGCAAAAACATGGACTGCTTTCTCTCCCAAGATGCAAGCAGCAAGCATCCTGGGCATCTTGTTCTCGGGGGATAGTGGGCACCATATGGGAAAGAAAATGAAAAGGAAATAAGTTTTTATATGCCACCTAGATTGTGAAAGTTTAATTTCTTTTTCACAATAGAGGTAATTCTATAAGGCAAATAGAATGAGCATTGCAGTTTGAGCTGCAAACAATACTAAGGCCAGGACTTACATTCACACTAAAATGCATCGGTTTAGACAGACTTTACGTCTAATAAAAAGAGCTTTTGTTTGAAAATAAAAAGAATGCAGGGAGAAAGCAACATCAGCTGCAAAGAATGAAAGGATGTGAAAAACCTGGAAATTCAGTGAGGGCTCAAGAACACTAGATCCACTAATAGACCAGGCTCTTGAGGAAACTTCAAAGGAGTCACTATTAATTGTGTGTCAATTATAGAAACTGGGTTTTATTGCGGAGGCACCAATTAATAAAAACAACAATTAGCCCTTATATAGCACCTTTCATCAGTCACATTCAGAGTGCTTTGCAAAGGAGCTCAGTATCATTCCCCATCTGTTAAAATGTGGATAAACTGAGGCACAAAGCAGGGACGTGACTTGCCCAAAGTCATCCAGCAAACCAAAGTTGTTGTCGTTCATGCCCCAAAGAGCTCAATCTGAATAGACGAACAAATTAAAACATCTTAGGAGGTGCAGAATAAAGTCCTATCTTGGAGCTTTTTCCATTTTGTTTTTAAACATTAACTAATGAGTGGATGACAGCATTTTTGCTGACATTGCTTTAGTGTAAATGGGTTTCAAGAAGTAGGTGAATTTTGGGGGGATTTGAAAAGTGAGAAGAGGAAGCCCTAGTACAGTGGGATGGAGGGAAAGATTTCTGGCATATGGCGAACATGGAAGAGGAATAAATTTGACAGTGAGAGATGAAAGGGCAAGATTCAGAGAAGTTTTTTGTTTTGTGTTTGTACAGCACCTAACACAATGAATTCCTGGTCCATGAGTGGAGCTTTTAGGCACTCCAGCAATAAAAAAAAAAAAAAAAAAAACACCACACAGTATGCATGTGTGTTGGGGGTGGAGGGTTGTAGGAAGTAAGCACACAGCTGTAGGCGGGGACAGAGTTTTGAAGGCAAGAAGCCTAATCTGATGTAGAAAGCAGAAGGAAAACAGTGGAGGGATTCAATAAGGGAGTGATCAGTGAAAAAGGAAATTTTTTTTTTTAGCAACAGTGTTCGGCTGGACTGAAGTGAAATCACAAGATGACTGGAGGAAGCTAGAGAGGAAAAGGTTGCAATGTTTAAGGGAGATAAAGGCATGAGTAGAAACTAACTGTTGGGAAAACATAAAAGAGCAACTTCCATAATTTGGTAGCTTTGTGGCATTGCATGTTCTCTCGCTTTGTGCTTACAGCTCAGGGCAGACAAGGGGAGTATTCATTGGGAGCCTCATAAGTGGGGACAATTGAGGAGGATTGATTTAAAAAGAAGTGAAGATGGAAATTCTAGATAGGAGTGAGAGTCCAGGAATGGAAGAACGTAAAAAATGAGAGTGGAAGAAGGAAATAAATGAGAGGGGTGCAGACAGAGCAAAGGGACCCAAGAAGGCTTATGAAAAGAAACATGAGTGAAGGTATATATAGGGGCACAATTGTACAGAACTTTGGGGAAAAGGAGAAGAACGTGATATTTTATTCAGTAGGCAAGGAGATGGCAGGAGTTCCAATAGAGAAGTAAATGAGTCCTATATACATCATGGAAAATTATGTAGGCTGCTGCACTATGGAAGGAAGGGAAGGGAACAGAAGAGACAGCAAGAGGCCAGATAGGGAAGTTGCAACAGCCAGGGTGGGAGATAGCCAATGTGTTGACAAGTGTGTCAGTTGAAGGGCAATGAGGAAAAATCAATATGATGCATGCTGTAAATGAAGTAGCAGCAGAATTTGTCAGCCTTAATATGTGTGGAGAAGAAGAGAGGATTAAAAACGGGGCCCAAGTTTGAGAGTCTATGTTCTTTCTCTAGGAATATTGGGAAAGTGTTTCTTTGGTGTCAGTTGCAAACTTTTAGTGAGATTGCTTCATCCTTAATAGGTTCAACAGATGTCAGGAAAAGCAGGAATGCTGGTTTTCTTTTCCTGCGACTTTTTGGATTGACATAATAAAGGGAATCAGCATAAATTTAAAATGTTAGATGTGTATTTAGAATGCAAAGCATTTGGATAACACCTACCACTTTGCCATAATGGGAAAAGCAGCACTAGGCCCTGGTCCTAAACCACATATATGGTGGCAAGTATAAGTGCAAGAAGATTTTTAAAACCTATGCTGATAATTAAGGAATATGCACACTATGAAAGTTTTACCCATAACTGACAGAAAATAGAAAGATACAAATTCTGCTTGGATGTCAGAGATGGGTATATTTCTGCTGACACCTTCCTTTGTCTGGAACTAGGATTTTAGAAGTTTCTTCCTGTTCAGAACTGTTATGGAGTTACAGAGCTGCCACCTATATGACCTGACAGAGAAGGATGCCGGGCAGACAGAATGGGAGGTTTTCAGGCTCCATGAATTAAGCCTGGGATCAGTACATACAGCTAAAGTTCAAACTGCACAGCTAGCACAGGACACAGGTGCCAGCTGCATTACTATTATGTGAGATGAAGCAGATTTTCTCCTCAGTAAACATGACCCATTTTCCACTATGAGAAAGCATGGTCTCTCTTTCTAGCTATCTGAGATATTTACCAGTATATGCTTTGCAGCATTTGTGGCACCCTGGATATGAGAGACTATAGTATCCATGCACTGTTACATTCTGTGTAGCTTTGGGTGTAAGCAGGTACACATCATGGCTATAGTCTTTAATATCCAGGAGACAACACTTCTTGTGGTAACTGATTGACAGGACATGTTTTTTATTTTCCTTTCAACAGGTCTTTTAACAACACACTGCTACAGAAGCTCTCTGTATTTAATGCACACACTGTTGGATCCAATTCTCCTGCCATTTACACTATTTTTACACTTGTAATTAAAGAGTAATTCTACTAAGTCAGTGGAGTTATACAACGGCGTGAGTGAGAGGAGAATCAGGCCTATTGTATAATATAGCATGTCTACCTTAGGAGATTACAGTAGGGGGCACATACAAGAAGATGACAGCTATACTGACCATTTAAATAGCATTTTTCATCCATACATCTCAAAGTATTTCACAAAAGTAGGCAAATATAATTATCCCCATTTTACAGATAGGAAAACTGAAGCACACAGAGGTTAAAACAACTTGTACAAAGTCACATTGATTTTGTGGCAAAACTCAGAAAAGAATTTAGGTCTGATTCTCAGATCAGTGCCCTACCTCTTGGGGCACATTGCATCTCTGATAGGCAGCCAGTGATTGGCCAGGATATGAATTTGTTTGCTTGTGAGCCAACTGCAAATTACTAGTTCTCTGTGCTATCGGTATACAGTAAGGAGTCTGTTGCTTCATAGGGTTTCTTTGGGCTTGCGTAAAGCAAAGCTTTCTTTGCAAAGTGAGCTCTGTCAACAGCATGGTGGCAAACAGCCCTCTCTCTGCCATTGGTCAAATGTGATCAGGAAAATTGATGCAATTACTGCAAATATTTCACTGCTGCATCTCATTAGCATGATGCATTGGCTTTTGAAAAAAAGGGAAAAGAAAGGTCAGCTTTCAGAAATTTAATTACAGTAGGCTAGCTGCCAAGAGCAAATAATTTTTAAATCCATTGTAAAGCATGCATTTGTATAATTTGAGTGCATTTTTCATTGGATGATCTATGTGTTGTTCCCTGCAGGCAATGTACAGAAGAACAGATAAAAGTTTAGCAAATATCCCGATTTTGATCTCACACCAGTTCTGTGCAGGTGTGAAGTCTTCTGATTTCAAAAGGCTTAGTCCTGCTCTACTACTCTGTAATGGTGAGAAGACTATCAGATCCTAAGTCCATACAGTACTCAGAACCCACAGCAACATATCAGCCTTTGGGTACCACCCCTTTTCGCTATCCATGAGTTGGACAGTTTAAGTAAAATTATTAAAATCGTTTGAATCACTGATGTATGTTGCATGCCAATCTACACATTGCCATGACATGAAGGATTGTCATCTTGGTCCATTATGAAGGCAATGTCAGAATGCCACATTATGATGTTGCCAGCTAACGAGCACAGTGATGGCATGCAAAAGCAGGTTTTCTCCTCATTCTCTCTCCCTCACTGCTCTTGATTTCGGTTGGTTCGGTTTACCAATGCTACCAAAACGCTTGATATTTTCTGTATTTAGACCCAAGCTGCCCCTACTTTTTGATTATATATATTTTATACATCTTATATATATGTAATTATACATCTTCCCCTCAACATTCTATGCATTATATAATGTCAAATAGTCTCTCAGTCTCTCATTCTTCAATTGCAAAATCAAAGTAAAGCAGGAAAAAGGAAGGCTTCAACACTGAGGAGATGCTCTTTCTCCTTGCCTTATGAAGGAAGCTGCCTCTCTTTCTAAGTCTTTTTACTGCAGAGGAAAGCCTAAGGTCAGTCCCTCGTAAGGCTTCAATAACATAAGATATTTAGTATTAGTGTTGCTGTTTCTTTTTAACATGCAAGAGATGACCCAGAATCTCCTTTGGATGGTTTTGTCCTCATGATAGAGAATGAAAGCCCCTTCTAGTCTGCACATGACATTTGAAGGACTGAAGTTCCTATTTGTGTGAAGAAGGAAGAATGGATGGGTCAAATGCCATGAAGGAAGCAGATTTGCACAAAAGTTTGAAATGTGTAAAAGTAAAGATAGACAAACCACATCCAAAAGATGAAAAAAGAGAAAACCTCCCCAACTAAGAACCTTCACCATTTCTAGAACCAAACAATTTTTTTTTTAAATGTTCTGGTACATTAGATTTGCTTTTTTCTTCATTATTTGTCATTTTCATGAAATTCTAAGATGTGGCCAGAGAAAAGAAGTGGCAGAATGCTTCACAAAAGGTTGTTCTCACGTTATTTCCAGACAAAACAGAAGAAGCAAGTTCTGCAAATATAATGAAAAGACTTGTTGTCACTAATTTTCCAAGAAATTTAGCAGAACCAACAGTTTTTTACAATTTGGAAAACAATTCCATTGTCTTTTTTGATTGACTGACAATGGGGGAGCACCTGAGAAATACAAATATAATATGTTTTGAAGAAGCATCTAAAATCCTGGGTGCCTATATAAACTGATCAGTTTTGAACCTCTGAAAATTATGTATCACAAATATAAACATATTTCCTTTTTATATATTAGAGTGCACGTTGTGACTGAATGATGTTATGTTTACATGGGGAAGTTTAAATGAATACTTGACATTCTTACAGCAGTGTGCCAGATGCTAATTAAATTTTAGGGTCACACAAATCATGCATGGGTTCAAGACATGAAACCAGAATATGATATGCAGGATCTGGAAGCAAGTCAGCTTCTGCATGTGGAGCTTCAATTTCCCCTTGAACTTTCTGGTTCCTTGCTACCCCTCTAAGGAGCGCCTGTCCCTCATCTTACCTTGGGAATCTTCTGAAAGGGTCTCTGGTTTTGTTGTGGGGAGGGAGGTTTATTGGCATCCCAGAAGTGTGAACAATCTCATTCCATAATAAATGAGCTCTCAGGAAGATGGGGTAAAGTTTGTAAATGCTACCCAATATCAAACATTACATTAAATTTGCATGGGTCTGAGATGTGATGCAACTATTTCACAAAGTTCTATTAAATTCCCTTTTAAATATGCATTGTTCAGGTAACAACTAGCTACAAGATACAAAACCTCATGCAGGAGGGCACTGCAGTTTGTAATCATACTTACACTGGGGTGTCTCATTAAATCTACTGATCCTCTGTGGTACCAGTGAAATGGCATTTTTTTTTAATCTGCATGTTTAATCTGCGTGTATCATGGAACACAGAGAAATATAAGATCATTTGAGCTTTGGAATTCACAAGTGTGGGCCCCTGCCCCTGTGCAGGGCCCCACCAACTGCAATGGGACTTTGCACAGGCTCAGGAATTCACCCTAGCACATCTTAATGCAGAATCAGGAGCTGCCATTTGTAAAGTACTTTTTACTTTCATAAACGAAGACCATTATATGTAATAACCTTCCATTTAGGCTAATAAAACACAGTTTTATTTTTAATAGGTATAACTGAAAAATGGATTGTTAACTGTGCTGGTGTTATGAAAAATAGATTAGACTATTGTTGCATTCTTGGGTGCAAGAGGGGTTATGTCACTACTTGCCCTGCAATCCTGGGTGCCTTGCAGTGCTTTGCTGCTGTTGCTCCCAGCATGCATGTCACCCCCTGAAGTGTCTGTGTGCTAGTCAGCCCTGGTTCAGCAGCTCTGACCCCAGTAGCCTGTCTATCGCCTCGCAGCCCCAATCTGGTTTCTACCAGCCATGGTTAACACCTGCAAGGTGACCCAACACACTCCTAGTCCTGCATTTTCCCAAAAGCATGTGCTCTGTAATGTCCAGCCCTCTCATGAGAAATAATAAAGTTAATGTGTTCCTCTAAAGAGGAACTCCATATTCTTCATAGACATATTGTTATATGAATATGTCATAACTAAGATATGTTTTATGCAAGATGGGTCATGTGAGATATCATTGGAAAGGTTATGATTTACTGGATAATCTCATTCAATTTGTATACATGTATCACTTCTGTTTCTAAAAAGTTAGGAATATTGACTATGTAACAACTGTGTATGTGTACTTGGGAAACACCCACCAGACAACAAGCCATCAGCCTTGATGGGCCATTAGGAAGAAACAATACAACTTGGAAGTTACTAATCTCTCTCCTTCCTCAGAAGCGTCCTGGGATGTTGCTTTGACACTACAAGGTCAGGTGCTCATGTCACCTGATGCTAAACATGATCTTGAACTTCTAGTCATGTTCCACTAAAAGGAGGGGGAGGTCTGACTGAGAAACAAAAGGTTCCTGCCTTATGTAAATTCTATTTAAAGCTGTGGAGTAAGTTGATCTAGGTTCACTCTTCCTTGAATCCCCACCCAGGATGACTGCTGGAAACACCTAAGGAACAAGGACAAACGGGAGGGGGAGAGTGCTGAACCCAAGCTGGAAAAGGGATCTGGTCTGTGAATAAGATACCTGAAGATTTAAGCTGCAAGCAGGGTAGCTAACCTTCAAGAATTTCTGCAACCTGCCCCAAATCACCATTTTGGGTGAGAAATGACTACTTGTAATCAGTTACTTTAAGATCTTAAGCTCAGTATGCATCTTTTATTTTATTTGCTTAGTAATCTACTTTGTTCTGTTTGCTATCCCTTATAATCAATTAAAATTACCTTTTATAGTTAATAAACTTATTTCTTGTTTATAACATAACCCAATTTGTGCAATTTATAGGAGGGAGAAGGAGGAGGGCAAGAAGCTGTGCATATCTCTCCACATTGAGGAAGAGGACAAATTTTTATGAACTTGCGCTGTGCAGACTTTTCTATATAGCGCAAGACAATATTATTTTGGGTTTACTCCCCAAAGACGGTGTGCACTTCAGTGCCGGGAAATTTCCTAGCTAAATCTTCCCATTGAGAGCTGCATGCAGACCGTGTGATTCTACATCTGGTTCGTCCCTACGTGTATGTATGTGCTGCCAGAGAGCCTGATTCAGCAAAACAGGGAGAGGGAACCCAGGCTAGTAGAGCAGGTGGGCCCAGTGAAACCCCAGTACATCAGGTGGCATCCCAGATGTGGGGGGGGGTCCAACTTGTCACAACAGTAACACATCACAGCTTGTCAGTTTACCTGGGGTACACTCTTCCATTTAAACTCAGCACAGAGTTTGTTTATAGTAACAAAAAAATTAACAATAGGATATAGATTAAGCGATATCAAGTAAAGGGAATAAAGTTAGAAAGGGTTACAAGCAAATGAAAATAAAAAAACAAAACAAAACAAAAACAAAAACCCTGCATTAACGTCTAAAACTTACTCCGGCAAGATACAGGCTTGGTTCAAGGTGGTTTCTCACCTATATTCCGTTTGCAGAGACATAACCGCCTCCCCAACCTTTAGTTGAACGACCTGTCTTTCTCAGCTTGCAAGGCCTCTATTCCCTTGTGTCTGTCTAGTGATGGATGCCAAAGATGGCTTCTGTCCTTGCTTATATCTTTCAAAGTTAAATGACTGTGTTTCAAGAGGCAGGGTTACCTCATGCTGCTTTCCCTTTCCTGTTGGCTTTCCATCCCCCTGTGTGTAAATGGAGCTTCCACTGATTTGATTCCACCATGTTTAAATTAGATAGAAGATGGGGAAATAGCTGCCATCTCTCATGCCTGGGAGGTAAGCTATTTGTCCCTGTTTGGCTACAGACTTTAAAACGTAACTTCACTAAGTATACATATTTCCATATAATGCTGAAGACACATTTCACAATGATATTAATCACCAGTGTGCCTCTAGCTTTCAGAAATGACCATTTTGTATACACTTTTATAATACAGTAACATTATATACAAGCAGTTGGTTCAATTTTTTATCACTTGAGATTCAGCCCTCCTGACTTTATAGAACACTAAACTTTTGTAATGTGTTCTTTGAAAAGTAAAACCCAGACCAAGATTCTCACTCCTGCTGGGGCATAGATGTCATGCTGTCTCTTCCCCCACTTGTTCATGTGAGGTTTGCTTCCATCCCTTATTCACTTGATGGGCTTCTTTATAAAATATGCAAATAGAGTCTCATTGTCTTTCAAAGTAATTTGGAAGTAACTCCCAGAAGGGGAAACACATTCCTTTGTCTGGGGCATACCTGTTTACCCACCTCCCCCCAAACAGGCCTGGTTTAAACACACTTTAGTCATAATTCTAGCGCATATCAATAACTCTTAATACCCACCACGTAATACATCATGCAAGACCTTTAATGATCAGTGAGTTATTAGTTTTCTAATGATACCTCACAAGGCATATTTAGTACAAAGATTATTACAGTAGTGTATAGGGTATGGATACAGAAGTGCTTAGCATCCCAACTACACAGTACAATTTACACAGACTATTACTCTCATAAAATTAGATGGGAAGGCTGGCATGATGAATGTTTTAAAGTGCTGGGTATATCAACTCTTCTGCAGGCAAAAAGATGGAGAAATGACATACACAAAGGAGGAAAGTAAAAGAAAAAGACTGATAGGACTATATCATAATTTGGGTGTCATGTATAGACCATACCCAAGGAGTGGCAGGAAAAGAGCTAATATTTTTCACTGAATAAAGGGAAGACCACAACTTTAAGTGAAGAGATTTTTAAGAAAACTGGGTTGGGCCAGTCGGGGTAAATATACAAGGCACACTGACATTTAGGAGGAACACATTTATTGGAGGAAGTTGCTACATGGAAAAATGCTCATTCAGCATGACAAACGCTGGCCACACAATGCCAAACTTTCAATTTTTTTTTTTTTTTAAATAAATTAAAAGACTGAAGGAAGCCTTTCTGAACTCTTAGTTTCAACTCTTAGGATGTGTCTACAATACAGGCCCATAATCTAAGCGAGTGTAATTCAGCATAGCTGGATTTCCAAGACTTTATTGGAGGTATGGTCATTTACACCAGCTAAGAGTTGGACTACAAGACTAGTCATGCCAGCACAAGATTAGGAGAATCCATATTTGAACACCATTCTTTGCTTATAGGGTGGACTGGTCAATGCAGTTTTCAAAACACGCTGGAGTATCATGTTTATGAAGTAGGCCATGTAATTTCCTAACACAGTTTTAGACCTAGTTGGTCCATAATACAGTATGAATATATTATGGATTTCTCTAACTCTGCCAGACAACTATGTGCTAGTGCAGTAAGGCTTGTACTGTAGATGGGCCCTAAAAACTGACAGTAAGGCCTTGATTATCTTAAACTTTTTTGAGACATCTCTTTTTCAGAATTGCTATTAGTGCCACTGCAGTAGGGGCAGTTGTAGTAGGGTGACCAGGTGTCCCGTTTTCGACTGGAACACCCGACTGAAAAGGGACCCTGGTGGCTCCAGTCAGCACTGCCAACTGGACCATTAAAGGTCTGGTCAGCGATGCTAAGGCTGGCTAGTCCATACCTGTTCTGGGGCACCGTGCGGTGTCCTGGAAGCGGCTAGCAGGTCCAGCTCCTAGGGAACTGGCCACCGGGAGCTGGGGAGTGGTGCCTGCGGGTGAGAGCAGTGCACAGAGCTTCCTGCCCCCCTCTCCCTCTCACCGCCTACTAGTGCCAGACCTGCTGGCTGCTTTCTTTCGGCGCACACACAACATGGTGTCCGGACAGGCAGGCAGCCTGTCTTAGCCCCCCCACCACCCCGCTGCTGATCGGGAGCGGTGTAATATAAGCCCACTCCCGAATCACAAGCCTCAGCCCCCCCAAACCTGGAGCTCCCTCCTACAGCCCAAAGCCCTCATCCCTGGCCCCATCCAGAGCCCACCCCCAGCCCAGAGCCCTCTCACACACCCTGCACCCCAATCCCCTGCCTCAGACCTGAGCCCCCCCAAACCTGGAGCCCCCTCCTGCACCTCAAACCCCTCATCCCCAGCCCAAAGCCCACAACCCCCAGCACTCTGCCCCAGCCTAGAGCCCCTCCTGCACCCCAAACCCCTCATCCCCAGTCCCACTCCAGAGCCAGAACTCCCAGCCCAGAACCCTCACCCCCTCCCACACCCCAACTCCCTGCGTCAATCTGCATCCCGCTCCCACACTCGGAATCCCTCATTCCCATCCCCCATCCTGGAGCCCCCTCCTGTATCCCAAACCCCTTACCCCCATCCCCACCCCGAGCCCTCACCCCCAGCCAGAGCCCTCACCCCTCCCACACCCTCAGCCCCACCCCACAGCCCGAACCCCCAGCCAGAGCCCTCCCCACTCCTGCACCCCAAGCCCCTGCCCCAGCCCTGTGAAAGTGAGCGAGAGTGGGAGAGAGCGAGCCACCAAGGGAGGGGGAATGTAGTGAGTGGGGGGGTGCGGGGCCTCCGGGAAGGGGTGGGGCTAGGGTGTTCGGTTCTGTGCGATTAGAAAGTTGGCAACCCTAAGTAGTAGGAGAAAGGAGGGCTAAGAGAGAGAGAGACAGCTGGAGACATTTTAACTACCATTTCATTGTCAGTGTTTTATTAGGTTTATCTCAGAATCTCTTCATAACTCTTCCTAGTATTAATCCCTGTGAGTGAAGGTCATCAACTGCAATCTTCTTTTCACCTGAAAGATTCACTCAAGTTCTACAGATTTAGCAAGAGATGCAGCTAGATGTCTGAAATCCTTTTCCGCCTCAGCATCCATTCCCTGTACTTACCACAAACCCAAACCTGCCGAGAGTACAATCACTAGCACAATCGCTGCAGTTAAATATAGATACCTATCACCATGTGTGACCCCTGTATTCACACCCTACACAATACTGCAATGATTTATGTACAAAATATGCTTTGTGAAGTATCTTTTGAAAACTAACACCGCACTGGTCAATCATATCATTGTAAAATATATGTAATAATGGTGTGTGTGAAATTATGGACACTCACTAATATTATGCTAGGCTTTAAAGCTGAGTAAAAGTTAGGCATGTCAGCGGAAGTTGATAAATGGACAAAGGAAAGAGGCTGACACCTCAAACTAGGTGTGGGACAAATTCAACCATCAGTGAGTCGGGGAGGAACCATCAGTGGGCTTATCTTCCACACCTAATGGCGACTTTACCCAGCATGAATTAAGGAACTTTTCTAAGGTTCACTGGCTGGACTATAAAAGAGAGGAGCAAAATTCCCTCACTTTGGACTTTTGGGGAGATCCTGACCAAATAGGTAATCAGCCAACTTCCTGGAATGATTATCTAACCTGGAACCAAAACTGTAATTTCGTTATGTCTGAGACCCTAGAAAGCACTTTTCACTTGTCTTTGTTTTTAACAATTTCTGATATTATCCCTTATATTTGAACTCACTTAAAATCCTCTCTCTCTTTGTTAATAAATCTTTTTTATTTTTAATCGAAACCATCCCAGTGCTGTATTTGAATTGAAGTGATTGTTAACTTCAGTTAAAGCAAAGTTACTGTGCTTTTGTCTTTTTAAAGGAGCAACTGACCATATTACTTCCCTAAATGTTCCATGAGAAGGCTGGACATTTCAGTGCAGACTATTTGGGGTAAATTTGAGAATGGGGGTGTGTTGGGCCACCTGACTAGTAACAGCAGTGAAAGTAAAATGGAGTTCTTACTGGTACGGGGCCAGCTCTGGGCCCCCAGAAGGGGAGGGGCCTTGGGTGGAAGAGGCGGGGCTGGGGTCAGCATCCCCCAGCCAACCCATCTGCGCTGCATGGCCCGCGCCTCCCAGGCCTCCAGCAGCGTGGCCAGAGACGAGGGCAAAAGGGGACGTGGCAAAGCTTTAACATTGCTGCCCCTTTTGCGTTCCCCATAGGCGGCCTTGCCGGGTCATCGCTGCCCCTTTTGTGCCCCCCCCCATCGGCGGCCCTGCCAGTAGGTCCGCCGATGGGGGGAGGGATGCAAAAGGGGCAGTGATGTTAAAGCGCTTTAAAGTCAGTAGTATGGGCCAGTACTAGGGGCTACTTTTTACCAGTATACCGCACTGACCTACTTTCATCCCTGACTAGTAGAAACCAAGGCACGCAACCTGTCACTGGTCTGGGTTGCATCCCAAAACGTGACACCATATTAATAAAAGGCTTCATGAGAAAGCTATCGATCAAAAATCATGTGCCATGACATTAACATTGTATTCAGTGGTGCACATGGAGCTTACCTACACCCATGCATCCTGAAGGAATAGAATTACGAATTACAACTCTCTTTCTCCCTTTAAAAGATACAATCATGTTATCTTCATTTCATGAGCAAATTAGATATTCCTTTGAATTCCAGAAGGCATTGTTTGTTGCTTTCAGCCCATTAAAAAAAAAAAAAAAAAGATGAAAAGAGAACCTGCCCAACACTGCAATATGTAGACAAGCCCCTGATGGTGATGCTTCAGATGCAGTTTGAATGACAACATATGTATTGTTTTACTTGATTTAATTTCAAAAATGTCACATTTGAAAATTAAAACAAATACACAGGAGGATTTGCTTATTAACCCTTATATTGTCATTTTCCAGACTGCCAGTCAAAATAATGCTTATGAAAATTTATCCACAATGGTTCACTTATTTTTTAATTAATTTTTATTAAAGATTTTTAGATTAAAATATACTACCCAAACATGAAATATCAGCAACACAACATATAAACACATAAAACCTAAAATGTACAATGCTTCCAGAGTTCCAGCCTGCATTAAATGCTCCAACTATTTCCACAATGCTGTCCCCAGCGAAAGCTCAATCAAATAATTTATCTAAAGAAAGAGTATGGTTGCTATACATTACCAAGTTCTATTCTCCCCTTGTAACTTTCCTCAAGAAGCTCAAGGCTGCATTTCAGAAATGATACATCCTGGGGCACTGCCCAGAGGAGAAACCAGCCTTTATTCTCCTGACTCCAATTTGCTTGATGGACGTTTATTGAGTGTACTAGCATACAAGTTGGGCATATTATTACACACAGATTCCAGAGTGAGCTTGTACAATTTATGCATGTACCAGTGATTCCAAACATTAACTTGATCTGAGTAGAAAGACTGGGCCAAATTCAAACCTAGTAGAGGCAGATGGAATGCCATGGAATTCAATGGACTTGCACCTGCTTATATCAGGTCTGAAATGGATCTATGGTATTTTCATGTACCACTTCTTCACTTTTCCCACCTGCATTTCCAGCTTCAGCTTGTCCCACAATATTTACTTTGCAACTAAGAGGGCAATCAATCCTACTCTCTGTCAATTAATATCTACTGCAAAGTAATTTGAGACTAGGAAAATACATTATATAAACCCATAAATAATGGTAATAGCAGACCATAGGTATTAAGAGCCCCTCGTGGGCATAAGATAAACCCTGTTTTACTTCTTACTAACCTTTACTAGGTACATCAAACACAAGGATAATCTACTTTTCACCCTCCACCAAGATGCAACCAATTCTGGTACATAGAATCACTGAGTAGAATTTGAGCCATCATGCCAGTCACAAAACGCCTAATTGTGTTTAATATTCTAGGACCTCTAATTTTTTTCCCCATTCTCCTTTTACTAATCACAAGATAGGGCAAGGGAATACAGGCCAAAAAAAAAAAAAAAAAAATCTGCTACCAAAAATAAAAATGGAAATAGGGATATTTTTGTTTCTAAATTTTTGTTCAAGTGTATCTAAGTCCAAACTATAATGTACTTAATGAAAACAAAAAGCAAACAAAATTATTTCAATTGTAGCTGCTTTATAAAACATGCACTTGAGTGATTGTGATTTGCTCCAAAGGAGCACAAATTCAGTCACATGCTATTGCTTAATTAAAAGTTTTCTCAAGGGACTGTCGAAAAATCCTACAGAGAGATATGGGTATAGTGACTAGAAAGAATTTCCTTCATTGAAACAGCTTTGATGGGTTGGAGGAAATGAGGATGAGAAAGGTAACAGAGCAGGAGTTAAAGTGTTTACTTCATGCCATCCTTCTGGCACTTTGTAGAGATGCTTTGATGGAATCAATACGCTCATATTCATAAAATGCAGGCAGGGAGTAAGGTGTGACTTTCCTAGCTTCTAGATAGGCAGATTTCCTGTTTGTCTCACTGAAGTATGTCCAAGTGCAGTGACAGGCCCCACTTAGAAGGCATTGCATTAACTAAATATCATGGAAACTGGGATCTGGCTGACTCATTAGTTGGAGATTGCTAAGAAACTGTCAAATTAAAAACAAACACAACTAAAGCAGCAACCCACACATACAAAAGGCCTAAAAATACAATGATTATTTATCTAACCAAACTGCCTTACAACCTAAGTCACTACTTACTTGTCTGAATTTAAAGAAGCTCTCCGTGCTATCTTGAATCAGACATCGACTAAGAAATGAGCCCTCGATGCCTGCGTTATAAATCATTTTTGATGTGCACACCTGTTCTCAGTGGACAACCAGCAACTGTACAGCAAGTGAGGATTTCCAGCATTTCTGAACCTTCACTAGCCTTAGTGGGATTGCCAATGATGTAGCAGGTCTCCTTATGAAATTAAAATCTTGTCAATGAGAAACCACTGTCAACATTGCTTAAAAATTCTTGCACTTGCTCATTAGTGCAGGTCCATTGACCTCAGTTGATTTACTTCTGATTGACATCACTTTAAGTACAAAAAGAATCAGGACTTAAGAGTGTGAATTTGGGAAAACCTGGTAGCTGTAGAGATGCCACAGACAGCAGACTTCACCCAAGAACTTCCCAAAACCCTGTGCAATGAGTTTTAAGAAATACATAAACGAACACACACAAAAACAAACAACAACCCCCATACACACACACCCCTTGGGAGAAAAAACAAAGAAGTGTACACAGGCATATTGACTACAATTCTCCAGTTGGCTCATTTGGGTGAAAATAGTTGTTGGCTTGACCACAGGCCAATCAATCCATTATAATTTAAGACCAAGATGTTCTGATAGAGGTATTAGCTCCCTAACACAGTATATTTACCAGTTTAGGAAAGAAGTGTTGGAAGTACAAATCTTCAGGATCGGTGCTTGCCAGTGGTTCACAAATGTCAAAGAAAACCTTATCAGAAACGTGTCAAAACTTCCAGATTTAGGATATTTTGGAATATACTCATTACTGGGTATGCGGCTCAATAGAGGTCTGCTAGGAATTTCTAGTGTGTACGCAGAACTATTCTCACCACAACTAGCATGTCCTCTCTCCACCCTGAAAAAATACAACTAATGACCAAACCAACTAACTAGTGATCACCGAAATAAACATGATGTCACAAAACATTATGTCACCCTTGCTAAATACAATCTGAAATGACAAATGGCATTATGGCCAGGATGAAAATGGAAAATCATCTCTCTCTAAAAATATTTATCTTTTCCAGCAGCAGCCTAAGTAAGTAAATATAAAAATTAATAATAATTAGCAGATCAATACCTTCAAGTGCTACATGAAAAAAATGCAAAAGCCTAGGACAAGATAGCATTATACACCTCTACCTGATATAACGCTGTCCTCGGGAGCCAAAATTTTTTTTACCGCATTATAGGTGAAACTGCGTTATATCGAACTTGCTTTGATCCGCCAGAGTGTGCAGCCCCCCCTCCCCCCCTGAGCGCCGCTTTACCGTGTTATATCCGAATTAGTGTTATATTGGGTCGCGTTATATCGGGGTAGAGGTGTATATGACATTCATTAACAGTCACATGTTACAGCTTACCAAGTACCTGAACTATTTCTAGGAGCTTTAGCTGGCTTGAATTTGACTACAGTCCATTTTAGCCAGGAGCTTTAAAATATGCCCTTCCATACACATACACTAAAATCATCTGTAAGTGCTAAAGCTAGGGATTACAATTGCATTGTGTTATTCTAATACTTACGCTGTATTTGGTTATAGTTATCACATCAATGCATACAAGTGTATCTCATGGATTTTATACCAGATCAATCACACAATTTAAACCACATAAGGTTCATATCAGAAAATGAAGACACCACAGAGGTTTCTAATTCAGTAATGAGAAACATTTGTCTGAGTTGCTGATTTTGTATATTCACTCTCTCAGTCTGTTATCATTTTAATTAAAAGTCATGTTTGTGTTCAAGATATCTCTTCACTATATTGAAGTTTCTCTCTACAATCAGAACATTCCATGGGAACTATAAATCAAGATACATTTTTCCACTCGGCTTTACTTCATATTGGAAATATGATGATACATTCAGATGGTTTTCCTGTTTTCTAGTTCAGGTTTAGATCAGATTTATGCGAAGATGCAGATGCCTGTTTGGGTATATCTATACTGCAGCTGGAAGGCAGGGCTGGCTCTAGGGTTCTATTACCGGGTGAGGGGGGCAAGTGGGTATTTTTGGGTCCCTGCATTTAAAAAAAACAGCCTCCCTGTGGCTAGTTAGACCCATGGAAAATGTTGGATTTTGAGAGATTATAAAAGTAATATTTGGCTATTGTTAATATTTTACTAGGATTTATAATTTATATAGAAGATGCTGACTCCCCAATCTGCTGCTGTTCCACTAGATAACTATGTACGTATTTCGGCCTCTCTGGCAATAATTTGGGCCCCTTGAAGATCATTTGACCCTCCCCCAGCTGGGCTGGCTGGAAAATGTGGTTCCCACCACAGGTGGGCACACTTGAGCGAGCTCAAGCTGAGCTAGTGGGCTAAAAAAATTGCAGTGAGAGTTTTGGGTATTGGTGGCAGCTAGGGCTAGCCACACAAGCTCGGCCTTGGGTGGGGTCAGGTGGGCTTGGACTCAGGTGGCTAGCCTGAGACACTGCCCCGTCATAATGTCCATACTGCTATTTTTAGTGAACTAACTCAGCTTGAGCTAATGTGAATCTGTCTCTCCACACTAGGCATCACATCTCACAGATGCAGCATATATGTGCCCTCAACTACTACTAGGAAGCCCTCTTTTCAGATCCGTACTAGTTCAACATATTAAAAGCGACTGCATGTCCTTTCAAGATTAGTCTTCTTTGTGGTGAGTATTATTGACTAGTATAGGAACATGATACAATTTATGTGTCCCAAGCTGAACCTAATGACAGTTTCTTATGTGGCATTTAAAAGTCCATCATTATTTAATCGTGATACTGAAGGTCACACCCATAGAAGACAAGCATCTTACAGATCCTCATCTTCTCTCACTTCTTGCTTCCTTCTCCTCTCTCTCCCCCTTTCACAGGGCCAGCTCCAGGCACCAGCCAACCAAGGTCGTGCTTGGGGGGGAGGGGGCATCTGGTAAGCAGCAGCCAATCTTGGGGTGGCCGGGGGGCAGCGTGGCGAGGTGCTCGGCGGGGGGTGTTCGGCGGCGTGGGGTTCAGCAGCACTCCGCGCGTGGGGGAGGGGGTGTTCGGCAGCGTGGCACTCCGCAGGAGGGCAGGGGTGTTCGGCAGCACAGCGCTCCACGGGGGTGTTCGGTGGCGCTCCGCGCGGGAGGGCTTCGGCAGTGCGGCACTCGCCAGGGGAGGTGTTTCGGCAGCGCAGCACTCGGGGGGGGGGGGTGGGGGGGGGGGGGGGGGGGGGGGGGGGTGTTACGGTGGGGCGGCACTCTTTTTTGCTGCTTGGGGCGGCAAAAAAGTTAGAGCCGGCTCTGCCCTTTCAGAACCCCCCTTTCTCATCAGAAGCAGTCCTTCAAGCTCCATGGGACTCCAGAAAAAGTTTGGAAGGGAGGGGAGGGTCTCTTGCCTGGTAGCATAGAACCATAGAACTGGAAAGGACCATGAGAGGTCATCTAGTCGAGTCCCCTGAGCTCGTGACAGGACTAATTATCTAGACCATCCCTGACAGGAATTTGTTGAACCTGCTCTTAAAAATCTCCAATGATGGAGATTCCACACCCTCCCTAGGCAATTTATTCCAGTGCTTAACCACCCTGACAGTTAGGAAGTTTTTCTAATGTCCAACCTAAATTGCAGCAGTCCTCCCTTGCTGCAATTTAAGCCTGTTGCTTCTTGTCCTATCCTCAAAGGTTAAGAAAAACAATCTTTCCTTCCTCCTTCTTATAACAAGATTTTACATACTTGAAAAAGTATGTCCCCTCTCAGTCTTCTCTTTTACAGACTAAGCAAACCAATTTTTTTTCAATCTTCCCTCATAGCTCATGTTTTCTAGACCTTTAATCATTTTTGTTGCTCTTCTCTTGACTCTCTACAATTCGTTCACATCCTTTGTGAAAAGTGGTGCCCACAACTGGACCCACTATTACAGTTGAAGCCTTATCAGAGCAGAGTAGAGTGGAATAATTACTTCTCGTATCTTGCTTACAACACTCCTGCCAGTACTTCCCAGAATGATGTTTGCTTTTTTTGCAACACCGGTACACTGTTAACTCATACTTAGCTTGTGGTTCACTATGACCTCCAGATCCCTTTTTATAGTACTCCTTCCTAAGCAGTCATTTCCCATTTTGTTCATGGGCAACTCATTGTTCCTTCCTAAATGGAGTACATTGCATTTGTCCTTATTGAATTTCATCCTATTTACTGCAGACCATATCTCCAGATCATTTTGAATTTTGATCCTATCCTCCAAAGCACTTGCAACCCCTCCCAGCTTGGTATCATCCACAAACTTTATAAGTCTACTCTTTATGCCATTATCTAAATCACTGATGAAGTTATTGAACAGAACCTGACCCAGAACCGATCCCTGCAGGACCCCACTCGTTACACCCTTCCAGCATGACTGTGAACCACTGACGATTACTCTCTGGGAATGGTTTTCCAACCATTTTTACCTTACCTTATATTAGCTCCATCTAGGTTGCATTTCCCTAGTTTGTTTATGAGAAGGTCATGCGAGACAGTATCGAAAGCTTTACAATAGTCAAGATATAGCACATCTATTGCTTCCCCCCTATCCACATGGTGGTACATATGCATTCTCCACCAAGTTGGGTGGAAATTTGATATGCCAAGGGAGTGATGGAAAGGTTGATAGCTACTGATTGAAGAGGACTGATGTCTCTTCATGTATACTGCATTTTCTTGTATCAGCAGATCTGGCATATCACAGTTGCAGTAATTCTTCATTTTCATCAAGTTCATTGTTACAAATCTAACATTCTGACATTTCCCAGTAAAAATCCTCAGCCCTTCACAGATCTCTCTCACATCAATGATGATGCTAAGTAGTGATAAATGATGTACTGTGCACTTTTTCTCACTCCTTCTCTTGGTGTCTACTTCCCTCAGCATTCCCTCCTGAGTACCCTTAAAAGTATGAATAGGGTTTTTTTGACAGTTTTTTTGGATAACAGTCCAATTAAAAAAAGTAAAGCTGATAGGAAGAAAATTGGGATGCTAATGGGGAGAAGGGTTCAAGAGAAGGGATGCCTATGGCAAATCTATTAGTCATAGCAGAAACATCCTGAGAAGTTTGCTGATGAGGATACAGAGGCTGGTTCAAACACAGAACAATTAAACACATATTTTTTGAGGTAAGCTATTCCATTTTAAAAGATGGCCCTTTTGTTATACTTTATGATGTAGCAAAAATCAGAGTTTGACTAATTGTAGAAATCACCACATCTCATCTTAATATTAGGGGATGGTTTTATTTGCCATCGGGCCCCATCACACTTTCAGAAAAGTGTAAAGGAGTCCTAAAAGTGGGCATAAAGTGCATTCATTTTAAATACATGCTTTTATGTAAACATCTCCCATCATATATAGCACATACAGATTGTGTCTAGGCTCATACTTGTTTTCAGGTTTTACTTCTGAAACTGCCAAAAACATCTGCAATATTTACACACAGATTTAACTTGAAGTATTGACTTCAATGCAGGGTGACCAGATAGCAAGTGTAAAAAAAAAAAAAAAAAAAAAAAAGAGGGCAGGAGGTGGGGGGCAGTAGGTGCCTATATAAGATAAAGCCCCCAAAATCGGGACTGTTCCTATAAAATCAGGTTATCTGTTCACCCTACTTCAATGGGACTACTTACATGTGTGTTACATACAGCTGATTGGGTCAGCATTCCTTTTTAAAGGCAACAGGCTATGTTTTGGAATAGCCACTGTCTGCAATCACCTTACCAAGCAGCCAGAAATGTCTCCATCCAGGTGACAGTTGCTATCCAAAACACAATCTCCTGCTTTTAACAAGGAATGCCCACCCAATCAGCTGTATGTAACACAGAAATTAGAAAAGGGTCTTTAAATGATATGACAGATGCTAACTCCCTCTAAATTTTGGGGCAGCTTGAATCCAAGACCCCAGTTCTGTCTGCTTCTCTAGGTTTTAATAAGGTACTTATTATGCTCCTGCCCACATTGTCCTTAATCTGGATCAGATCCAAACTCAGAGGGGGCCTGTTTTCCAGCAGTGGCACCTACATACTTTAATAATGGGGCACAGAACAGTACCTAAATAGACCGACAGATGGCAGAAATCTGAGAGAGAAGTTACTCAGTGGGAGATTTATACCTTTCAAGATGGCAGAAATCTTCTGAGAGTTTGGCAGTATTCACTTATTATATAATTATATATTACAATTATTTATAACAAATTATATAATACAATTAATTAATTGTTTCTAATGACATGCTGTGGTTCCATGGGTTGAAATCCTGGTTCCATTGAAGTCAATGACAGAACTCCCACTGACCTCAAAGGGGCAAGGTTTCAAGCAGGGTCCCTACGCAATGCACTTGCAATAAAATTTTTGAATACATATAAGAGTAACAGACAACTGAAGGTTGACATGAGAAGGAATGATTACCGTAAGAGGATCACATGGTTATTCCACCAGGGTGAAATTCTGTAATCCCTGTGTAGAGGCCAACAAAAAGCTTGTGCACCACTTAAATTCCACTTTGTATCACAAAATAGGCCTTAAGCAGGATTTAAGTGGTGCACAAGACTTCTACACAGGTGAATTTCAAATATAATTCAGATGCACATCTTGATGGTTTTATTAAAATTAAAAAAATAAAAATAATTACATCTATATCAGAAACCTTAAGACCAATGCTCATGGAGGTCAATGGAAAGACTGCCATTGACTTCAGTGGGCTTTGGCCCATAACTCTCCTCCATCAACCACCATTTTGGGCTCAAAAACTTAACTCTGAACCTTGGACTAGCCTAAATCAAATTCAGACCCCAATGCCTCCAGGTCGGCTCACCATTCACCAAAATGAACATGGCCATGAGCCCCAGAGTACACTACCGTATGAAAAAGTTAACAGCATAAAAAAAAGGAACAATCAAAGCCTTTAAAAATATTTTAAATCTGTAGCTTTTAGTGCTTATGCTAAGGAAACAAATTGATGCTTGCACGTTTCTGTGTGCTTGTATTGCCAATTCTGCCATACAACCACCTGGATTAATGGCAAGAAAATCCAGTTCCTACAGATATTATCTGAAAAACAGAGCCAGTTACTAATTTTAAGCATGGGAAAATTCACCCACTTTGGAAATCCTAGCTTTTTTTTTCCCCCCAGAATACTCTGTCTATTCTGCCACTGATACACTGCCCTCTCAATAACAGGAATAGAAGTTGTACATCTTCATCTATAGCACATACACCTGTAAGGGCAATTTCTGCCCTCTGTTTTATCCATGCAACACCAGTAACTCAAGAGATTTGAGCATTGGTTACTGAAGGCCTTTGTTTCTGAATCTTCATGTTCTTGCAGTCTTCCTGATGTATATTTACAGTGTAGGAAGCTGTGGTGATGGCTTTATTTTCCCTGCATGTTACGTGTGACAGAACAAACACTTATGGACTTAAAAGCCAAAGTACAGTGATATCGAATATCTGAATTCCCTTACAGAAAAGAGTTTGGAGGATCTGACCAAATAATGTTGTAAGATAATAAAGTTCCCTCATCTTAATACAGTTTCAGGCCAGAAAGATGTATTTATTCTTAAAAAATAAACGAACAAAAAAACACACACATTAGACATCACTGGAAAATAAAAAATACGTTTTTTCCCCCCATAATGGTATATAAATGTGCAAAAGTTCAGGATGTCAGGAAATTCTCCAATACCACTGCAACAGCCATTCAACTATTAAATAAAAGTTTCTGAAATTCTAGCATCTCTTTCTCTCTCTCTCTTTTTTTTTTAATTAAAGCTGCTGAGGAACATTGATTGAAAGGCCTTTTATCCTCTTATTGCTTTTTTTAATTCTTTACCTCAGTCCTTTTATATTCCTCCTTAATCACGAATGCAAATAAAATTCCAAGTGTAATCAGCAGCTGCCTAAGGAGAGCACTGAGCTGGGTTGCCATGGGAACATTCAAGTCAGTCCTTGACAAGAGAAAGAATTATACCTATATCCCTCCCCCCCCATCAATTTCAAAACAAATATGCTTCCCTAGAATGTCTGTTCTATATTGACAAATATTTCCCATATGCTTAGTGCCAATGGAAGAACGCTTTGTGTACTAATCTCACACTCAGTGTTGATCATGCTGAGCTTGAAGCTCCTTGTCATAGGCTGCTCATGATGACAAATATAAAAAAGAAAATGGGTTAGATGACTAGAAATATCCATAAATCTCATATCCCATATCTCTACAAACAGTCCTTCTTCCAAGGGGGAAGGGATAGCTCAGTGGTTTAAGCATGGGCCTGCTAAACCCAGGGTTGTGAGTTTCAATCTTTGAGGGGGCCATTTAGGGATCTGGGGCAAAAAATTGGATGATTTAGTTGGGGGTTGGTCCTGCGTTGAGCAGGGGGATGGACTAGATGACCTTCTGAGATCCCTTCCAACCCTGATATTCTATGAACACCTCCCCAAGGGGCAGTACCGCTTTTTAATTTCATCTAGAGGAATGGCATTATTACCTTTTGTGACAAAGTTCCTCCTCTATCTTGGTGGGTCCTGTGCTTATTGGCGGATTTTCTTGCTTCAGAGATTCACCATGTGGGTTGGGGAACAACCCAGAGACCTTCCCCTCTGGAAGAACCCACAGTCCAGGTCAATTGGGAGGTTTGGGGGGAACCCGGGCCCGCCCTCTACTCCAGGTTCCAGCCTAGGGCCCTGGGGAGTGCAGCTGTCTATAGTGCCTCCTGTAAGAGCTGCATGACAGCTACAACTCCCTGAGCTACTTCCCCATGACCTCCTCCAAACACCTTCCTTAGTCGCACCACAGGACCTGCCTCCTGGTGTCTGATAACGCTTGTGCTCCTCAGTCCTCCAGCAGCACACCCTCTCACTCTGCTCCTTGTGCCTCTTGCTCCCAGCTCCTCACACTCGCAACACAAACTGAAATGAACTCCTTTTAAAACCCAAGTGCCCTGATTAGCCTGTCTTAATTAATGCTAGCAGCTTCTTCTTAATTGGCTCCAGGTGTCCTAATTAGCCTGCCTGCCTTAACTGGTTCTAGCAGGTTCCTGAATACTCTAGTGCAGCCCCTGCTCTGGTCACTCAGGGAACAGAAAACTACTCATCCAGTGACCAGTATATTTGCCCTCTACCAGACTCCGGTACCCCACTGGTCTGGGTCTGTCACACTTTCTATTAAACCCCTCTTGAAAGGTCTCGATGACCAATTAAAACAAGAAGCTTCAAGCTCAAGTGATGGAGGAATTTTCAGATGTGTAAGCAAATTCATAAGAAATTTTAATGATTCCTTTCTAACTCAATTCAAAATGAATTTGTCAAATAGTGTCACCACTGAGTTACTGTAACAAAACTTATCACACTTTAAGTGTAACTGATAGCTATCGATGGTAGCATGATTAAATTCCACAGCTTAGCACAGAACACTGGATTTTAGTCAAACTAATAGCTGGACATAAATTCAGTAAGTTTCATCGAGTATTTACAACATTAGCACTCAAGTTTGGATAATGTCAGACACAGCCTTTGAGCAGGTGTGGCTCCTCCGTGCACATAGATGGTTAGTGTCATACCTCCTTCGCATTGCTGCTTTATGGAAAAGGGAGGAAAAAGCTGCAAATGGAAAAAGTTGAGGAGGAGAGCACATTATTCTTTTTTCCCCCAGTTCAAACACTTTACTTAACAATTGGATTTGTAATCTGTTTGGGGAGGAGACTGTGTCTTACTCTAGGTTCTCTACAATGCCCAACCTACTGTTGGCACTCAAACAAACAATAGTAATATTTAGATGCTTCAAAGAATAGCGACCTACCGTCTAAGGTACTTATATGGCAGTGTAACAGGATGTGCTGACTCAGGAGCTAATTCAGGACCCTGTCACTTAAATCCCCACCAATTTATATTAATTGAGGTCTGATTCAAAGACAGGCTGTTGGCAGGAGACGGCCAGTTAACTCAGTGGAGATACACCTGAGAGGATAATTGGGTGGAAGTATGCCCAGCAGCTAGGAAGGAAGGAAGGAAGTGCTAGGAGGAGAGTAAGGAGCTTGAAGGAAGACAGAAGTAGGCAGGAGGGGCTGATACTACTCTATCCTTCCACAAAAGCAAGTGGGGGAAGCTTATTGTAAATATATAATAAAGCACGGTGGTGGTGGTGAAGACGACCTGGAGTGGTTGTGCTCAGTGACTGAGATTTGAAAGGACTCTTCGGGGGAATCACCCCATCACAGGCTGCTATTACCATAATATGTGAGTACCTCACAATCTTACCACCGTTGAATTATGTCCCAGTATTATCCCATTTTGCAGTTTGGGAACAGAGAGAGACAGTGACTTGCCCAACGTCACATGGGGCATCTGTGGCAGAACAGGGAGTTGAGCCAAAGTCTATAGAATCCCATCAATATAAGCAGAGGATCAGCCTTCCTTTCCCAGCGTCTACTGACCATCCATCCAAGGTTTCCCTAAAATCATCATCATCATTTTGCAGTGCCAAACGTAACTCAGAGTTTCTAGAGATGGACAAGACAAAGGATTTATTGGGGTTTTGCAAAACCCCAAAGAGGAATGGTTCAAATCTGGACTCAATTGTACCTGTGCCACCAAAGCTGGAGGAGGAGGAGGAGTGTTGGATAAACATTTCTGATTGTTTCCTTTCTTGTGTTTCATTAGTCCTACAACTCATTAGATTGCATGAAGAATGCCTGATGCTCTTACGGTTATTCTTTGAGGTACTGTAATCAAATCACACTGTTTGGAAGTCCTACAAATAAGAGTAGGTATTCTGGGACAAGACAAGTGATAAATATAACTCACTGCTAATTCAAACTCTCAAACGGATAAAATAAACTATTCTATTCTAGTAATCTTATTTTAATTAGGAAACCTGTATGGACAACCATTGTCCTGATTAAGGATTTAAAAAAAAATATGCCTGAAAAGAAATAAAGTAACATGAAATATCAAACATCTGAATAAAAATATAAAACCAACATAAATATGCACTGCATTTTGTCTTTATTTATTTTAAACTTTATTTGGCAACTTTATTAAAAGATCAGGGACTAGAGTTTCATGCTTATTTAACACCTGGTTAAACACTATTTAACCCTTTGGCCCTTGTTGAATGTATCCTTATTAAGTGGAATTTCTGCTAATAATGTCCCAAGTAAGCAGGAGTCATCTCTGTTCACTCATTAAGCTAAAGCAGTTCCATGGGAGATGTCCCAATAGAGTAACTGTTACAAACAAACACAGGGTACGTCTATACTTACCTCCGAGTCCGGCGGTAAGCAATCGATCTTCTGGGATCGATTTATCGCGTCTTGTCTAGACGCAATAAATTGATCCCGGAAGTGCTCGCCGTCAACGCCGGTACTCCTGCTCGGCGAGAGGAGTATGCGGAGTCGACGGGGGAGCCTGCCTGCCACGTGTGGACCCGCGGTAAGTTCGAACTAAGATAGTTCGACTTCAGCTACGTGAATAACGTAGCTGAAGTTGCGTATCTTAGTTCGAAATGGGGGGGTAGTTTGGACCAGCCCACATTCTGGTTAAGTATACTGTACTGAAGTAGTTGCTTGCCACCACACACCTGGGATTAGACAGTAATGTAATAACAAAATGATACACCAACAGGTTAAATTTTAAGGAAGTATGCACTTACATTTCTTCTTTGAAAAAACCCCCCCAAAAACAACAACATTAAAAAAAACAAAAACAAAAAAAAAGAGCTTCCACTTTCAGCCCTTATTCTTCTCTGAAAATGAAACACGACAATCAGGCATCCATTACATTTTCACCAGTTTTTAGTGTATTAAATATTTTAGTTTTTCAGTACTCAAACACAGAATATCATTTTAAGTAATGTACATCACGATACAAAGGCACAGCTCTATAGCTGTATTTTGCGCTTCCCAATCTTCATAAACCACTGGAGGCCCTTGATTATAGGCAAAGTTTGGCACTCCAAAAATTATGGTTGTGCATGACCAAAAAACAAACAGACAAAAAACAAACTGGGGTACAGTGTATGCTTAGCTATCATTTTTTGCTGATACAACTAAGACAGATTAATTTGTTTTGCCTCGTTTCAAACCGAATCTTGATGGTTCAGAAGTTAAGTTTGAATGATGAACAGTATAGTGGGTTCATCTCCACTAAGGAGAAATTGTGACAAAGGAACAGAAGGGGCAGATGGGAAAAAATCCACTGAAAGAAAAGGCTCAGAATATTGGAATGCTATGAAAAATAAAGATAGCCTGAAAAGGAGAAGAAATTGGAGTGATTGCAACTGGTCCTCCATTTATAGTAACATATTTTGGCACTCTATGCATTCATGGGTTTTTCCTCAGGAGCTTGTCCCAATATACCTAAGGTGTGTTTCTAAAGGTACTCCGTGTTAGACTAATTCCATTCTCAGTGGAGTTAATGGCTGTTACACAAATTGTACAACTTGTGAAAATGCCATGCCCAGTTTCCCTGGAGTGGAGGAGAGAGTTTGTGGAAGTGGAGGAGACTCAATTTAAGGCTATCACATGAACATAGCATACTGCTAGTACAAATCGATTCCTGCATTGGTCATTTTATTTCGTATTTTTTTCCTTGGAGAGTTCAAGGAAGGGAAAAGCAAGCATGGAACAGATTTGTATATCTTTACCCTTACATTTGAAGATCAAGAATGCACTAATCACACCACTGTATGAATGGCTTTGTTGAGGTAGACTACAGTGGAACTATTATGAAACCAACTAGTTATATGAAAGATGTTTGCTATTGCAGGAAAGTGTTAATTTCAGATCATACACATGCTCCTCCTTTATTTGATAAAGAAGGAAACAAAATGTGAGCAGGTTGAGGAACTTGGAAATCTTAACCCTGTTTATGTTTGAAATCTGAACTCAAATAGGAATCAGTAAAATCCTGTTCACTAGAGAATAACACATTCTAGAGACTTTTATGAAAGTTAGTGAGCAGAATCTGTTTTTCTTTTACAGTCAACAATCCAGCCTTGTCCAGAACAAGAACCAGGAGAAAACCCAATATGCAACGTACACAGTTTACGCCTTCACCCCACATCGAAAATAAATAAACATGGTTTCTAAAAAGAATCATAAAGTCTTTATCTCATTATTGTTCTGTATGTAGAGGATTTATTATTTATTGCCTTAAATTACAGTAATATATCTTACTGGTGATTGCTATTGTTGCTCTCTTAATTCTCCTTTTACTGTCAGGTCTGCTTAATATACTCTTTGAAAACTAAAACTAGATGTTCATGTCTCCTTCCCAGGGATCAAATTTTAAATCACGTTAGTTGCAAGCCTCTGTTAGCACTGTACATTTTACGCTTTTGTGAACAGGCCATGCAGTGCATGCTCGATTTTTACGTCTTTTACCATTTTCCTTCTGTACATACTATGAGACCGGTCTTGTGGGAGCACAGGAAGAGTTACCCTACATGAAAAGAGAAGTGTAGTAAAGAATCGTATCACACATAGCCTTCTGTAAATCATCTGAATCTTTGGTTAGCTGACCTTCACTGGCAGTGCATTTTCTCACTTCACATACAGCATTATTAAATTGCAAAACTCTTTGTGACCCCCCAACCTTCCACCCACACACCCCATAAACACAACCACAGACAAACATACAAAATCTTTACAGCTTAGCCAACCAAAGCAAGGGACCTCACAGTTTAGATGCATGTCCTCCTATAACTCAGTCAGACTGAGTCAGTCTATTGCTTATGGCCACGTAGAAGGAGATGTTCTAAGGAGAAAATCAGAGTTGGGTGCCTACCTATACTTCGAGCCCTTGAAAATCCCCTCTGTCATGTAGAGGGCAGATTTAAAAAACAAAAACAAGAAAACCACTATGCTCAGCTCCCATTTCGCACCTAAATGAAGCGGCCCGTTCTTCAAAAGTGCTGAACAGCTCCCTCATCATTTTCAGAGTGTGAGGAATGGCAGTAGGAATTCTGCATTGGTCTCAATGGCAGCAATCAGATGCCTAACTGGGATCTGAACGCTTGAAGATCTAGCCTCACATGTGGAACAATCTTCTCATTGTTTGCAATACACTGGCACAGAGCATAAGTGAAGGATGCATTTTTCACCCTTAACGCTGCATTTCCTTGCTATTTGCCCATTTAAAGCAGAAACCCCTGGTTAATGTTTAGCACAATGTGCCTGGATTTATCTCCCTATTAATGCTGTTTATATGGCACCTTTCACTTAGAACAATCCCAATGCACTTTAATGTTGGTGTAAGTGATGCACAGCACCAAAATGAATATTTATTTTTTGGTTATGGTTGAATTAGATCGGTTTTGGATTGAGATGAGGAGAAGGATTTTCTTATGTTCTGTTAAATGGCAGCTATTAGGCACACTGAACAGGCTGAGGCTCACTGAAATGGAGTCAAATCCTGCCTAAATGTTTTTCTAGTCCCATTTTCTTTTTTGACTACATTTTAATTATCCTCTGCAAAAACCTCCATCATTTGGTGTGGAAAATTCAGCATCTTGCAACAGACTGAGGCATATTATGAACCTTCTAATAGGCAATCTACTCTATAATATGGATTCAGATTGTAATAGTAATTGCTTCAAACATTTGTCTGGATAGGATGTTAACCATCACCACAAACAGTAATTGCTGTGAATCTACCGGTTCCCACTTCGGAAACATGGTTTTGTTTTTCTTTCAATAACAAAACGCACCAGTCACTATTATGATCTAATGGCCCACGTTTCACTTGAAATAAGTCATTTAAAAATAGAGGGCTAGTCTGATGAACCATTATTTGGTCTATTTTTCTTCCTCCTGTCAAATAGATCACTACAATTTCAATACATAATTATCTTCATCCTCCAGACGTGATCTGCATTTAATAGAAATATTTGATTTTTTTTTAAATTGAAACTGAAAAACAAAGAACTGGTACACTGGCCACCATTGAAAGGATAGACAGCATTTACCAGGGAATGGTATTTAAGGCATTGAAATATTGCACTACATTTAGAATAGCAAATAACTGTGGTACTTCAAATATCACTGTGCAGTAAACTGGGTAAAGATTTATTTTAAAAAAATAGAAGCCTAACTAATGCTAAGCTTCTAAATTCAATCAAATAAGTGGCCTGATTTTCAAAAGAGTTGAACCCTCCCCTGCACTCAATGATATTTTATTACTGGACCTTGTTTTTAAACAGTCATCTTCCCCTCACTCCTATTGCTTTAGAAAAATAGCTGAAAATAATTACTACATAGTAAATAGTTGGTAACCAGTTAAGACAAACTTTATTAGTACTACCTTAACTGAATTTAAATTAATATACAATATAGTTTGATGTTGCCTTTCTGGGCATTCAGAGGTATTAAGACACACCTTACTGTAATGTAGATAGTTGCCACCAATTTATTCTATTTTATTTAATTATTTCCAGTCATTTCTCCAAGGGCCTGTGTACATGGGGAGTTATTCTGGAATATTTATTCTGATTAACTGTTTCCATTTAACTGCATTTGTGGGTTTTTCTGATGGGGCACACCACTCACCGCTTGTCTGGTGCCTCTGCCTGGTCACTCTCTCCGGTCTGCAGTTCCTATCTCGTCCCAGGAAATGCAGCATTCTCTGGCTAGGTCACTCAGAGTTTTCCCCCTTCCAGGGTACAGTCCTCCAAATTCTCCATCACTCCCATAGTGACCTAAACAGTCTTTGCCCCGTCCGTGCCTCTTCCCCAGGGTCCAGGGACCCTCTTCCCAGCTGTTCTGGGCTTTCCTCTCCCAACCCTCCCTGTCCTGCATCTTACAACTCCTGATTTCCCTCCTTGCCCTGGGTGTACCAGCTTCAAACTCTCCTCCTTCTTACCAGGAGTGACTATATTTTCCCAGCTCCCTGGCTTTATAGATCCCACCTGTTCCTGCCTAGTTGAACCTGCTTGCAATCAATTTCCTGCTCCCTGATTCTTCCTCCAGGTGCAGCCTGTGGTGTTAACAGGCCTACCAGGCCACCTTAACCCTTTCCAGCCCTTTGTGGGGTGTATACCCCAGCACAGTGCTCTTACTCTAGAATAAGAGCTCCTTAATCCAAATTATCTTAATACACTTTGCTAATTTGGAATTAGGCGCTCTTATTCTGGCCTAGCAGCAACTTTAAATTTACACCCTACTTTATTCTAGATTAATTTTCAAGCCCTAAGGCAACAAGGGGAAAAATATGAAAACAGAGTTCAAACATAAAATGTAATATCCATAGAACAGTTGCATTGGGAAAGCATTGGCCATTTAAATGATTGTTTTATACATGCCATAATTGTGGCTAACTTGTTTAATCTCCTAGGGTTCATAAACTCATATATGAGAAAGCTCTGAACTGTGTGGGGGGGAAACAACATAGTTCTAATTGCATCTTGTTTGATGTGACCATTTAAAATGCTAATCCTTTTGCCACATGGCTGTTTTTATAGATATCCAGTATTTACATGGTTGAACTCATCTTTTTTCCCCTAACCCAGTCTCATTATTGTATATGAAATGTTTTGGATCAGGGTTTTTTTAGTGCAGATAAAAGTATGCCATAGTAAAATAAAGAATAAAAAGTAATGCACAAACAAAAAGACATTAAAAAGCCATTACCATTCTTTGCAGATAATCCTTCAGTATATTAAGGCCTCTCCGCTTTAACTGTTCAGTTAAAATATAATTTAACTGAAAAGTTAAACTTTCATTTTAAAGCTAAAGAGCTGAAATGATAAGCAAAACTAAAAGGACAAGTGAAATCTGCCCAGAAATTTATGCTGAACAGACTCCCCACTAATCAGGTGATAAAGAACTGCAAACATGTGGCCTCCTCCCAGATGTCCCCTGGTGGGGACAGTCCTACAAGTGTTCCTTGTCTCAGTTTCCCTGAATTCCTCAAATAAATTCAGTACAGCCTACAGAGTAAATACGTAGCCTTTATGGGGGATTAGTTTATTACCCAAAGTCCCTCTGACAATAACCAGAATCCTTCCAGCACAGTCCAACAGTACACATTTGTCCCAACACTCCAACACCAAGCACATCTCTGGCATCTCTCATCACACCCCAGCTCAGCTCCCAGATATGACTCCAGCATCTCTCACCATGCCTCACCCCAGCTTCCAGGGACAGCTCCAGAGTCTCTCACTATGACTCACCCAGCCCATCTAACTGGGGTATCTCTCTGCCGTTTCCTTCAAAGGTAGCGTACCAGCTGTTGCCTCGAGACATCACTGTGCTCAACACTCCATTATTTCCACAGCCTTCAGCCCTCTCTGGCTCCCATCAACTCTCCCACTCAGAAACCCAGCAGAATTTCCCTCTGCTATTCTCAGGCTTCAGCACTTTCTGGCCCCCCTCAACTCTCCCGCTCAGAGACCCAGCAGGATCTCCCTCTGTTACTCTGTCTTCAGCCACCTCTGGCTGGGAAGTTTGTAGGGGAATCCTTGAAAGCCTCCTGTTTTCATCAGCTTATCTGGTTCCACTGCTCAACCAGGGAAATCTCACTGCTCCTTTCTTCAAGAGCATCCCCTCCCTGAAGCTTTCAGCTCTTCCTCTGAGCTCTCTTTATTCGCAGGTCTCTGGACTCTCTCCCTTTCTAAACTCTGGGTTCTGAACGCTCTCTCTCTTTAAGCTCTCTCTGAACTCTGGGTTCTGAACGCTCTCTCTCTGGACTCTGGGTTCTCAACTCCCCTCTCAGGCTTCTGAACTCATATTTCTAACTCCTAAGGGCAGCCCCACCCTCCTTATTACACCAAACTAGGGTGGCACTTGGACTGGAACAGGATTGCTGAGCCCAGTTTCATTCTAAGGGGTGAGCTACCCTGTTACAGTGCCATTAACCACAAGGACAGGTTTTAATTTACATCCTTCAAAATCGTTTCCCCTCTTTGGTTTGCTGAAGACATTCCAGAATGCATCATTCAGTGACCCAATGGATTGTTATTTTCAATGATGTCTCAGAAAGAGGGAATCTCAAATGTTTTCAGTTAACCAGGAATCACCAGAGGAATTTTCAAGAGATGATTTAAGTGTCAGTTAAAACATATTTCATCTTTTAGTGGCCCTCACAGCCTGGTTAGGAAGAAAGCTAAACCAAAACAATAACAAAGATGAAGAAAGTAAACGGGTGCCCAGTCATCATTGTCTAGTCCTGCAAAAAGCAGTAGAGCTACCTGAAACCCCAGCTGATGGCAAAGGATCTTTGGGCCCAGTCTCTAAGTGCGGTGCTATGCATCCAGCACCAACTTTGGAAATCCATTTGCCAAAGTTGCACTGTACCCAGTTTAACTGGCATCCAGGTCTCTGCTCCCAACTTAAAAGGCCATAGTATCCCTCAAGTGAGACTATCAATAAGCAACTTTGAAAAAGAACAGTATATACAACACACACAACTGTACTCCTCCATATTGTGGCCCTGATTTAGCAAAGAACTTATGCACAAACTTAAGTGCTCTGCTGAATCAGGGCCTATACAGAGCCACACACAGTCATTTATAGCACTAATGTTCAACAGGCAAGAAACCCAAAGCATTCAAGAAGACAACACAGCATGCATTATTTACTTACAAAGAAAAACATATAACATTAGGGAAAACATTAAAGTCACTATGGAGATGTTTTCTTTCACTTAAAAGTCTCAGCCTATTGCTGTATAATATGTAAATATTTATGCGTGATCAATTACCTGCCAGGAAGCTCTTACTGTTGAACAATGCTTTCCTTTACAAGATTTCAAATACACCAATTTGCATTTCTTTTATACCACATCTTATATGCAAATGTAACAGTACTCTGCCAAGATGGTGTAACATGATGCAGACTTCTGCTCAAAGAAACTGCTGCATATTTATGAGAAGGTGGATATGGCTATGTACTTTGTGCGAGGTTGCTAAAGGCAAAACAGATGAATCATTTATTCATTAAATCCCAAGTGTATATAGGAATATTGCACTGATTACATGTTTATCTACTAGACTAATGGCTTGTAAAGTTACCTTGCTTGGCTAACCCTCTCAGATAACTCACTTATAGAGCTGGTCAGGAATTTTCTGACAAAATGGTTTCTCTTTGAAAAAGGCCAATTTGTCAAAACTGAACTTTCCCCACAGAAACATATCTGTTTCAATGAAATTTTCATCAGGAAGTTTCTCAGGTCCAGGATGGAATTTGTCATCGAACTACAGACAGACCCAATCCATAATATCCAGTGATTATGGCACTCACCTGGGATGTGGGAAACCCAGCTTCAAGTCTTGCCTGCTTGAAAGGAGGGCCTTGAACCTCAGTCCCCACATCCCAAGTAAGTCTTTAATCACTGGGATATGGTAGGGCAATCCTTGCAAAAAAAAAAAAAAAAAAAAAAAAAAAGAAGATCTCAGTTTTGTTCTGATGTGGAATGAAAAATTCCAGAACCTCTAAATTTTTCACAAAATGGAATTGTTGCTTTCTGGCCATCCTGACACATGTACATTCTTCTCACCTGGGACCCCTCAGTGTATCCACAAATATTTGCAAATCTAAAATAGCCATGCCAATCTATAGCTACAGTTAATGCTGATAGGTATAGGGTTACCATATTTCAGGTTCCCCAAAATAGGACACTGCCTGAAAGGGGGGGGAGTTGAGGGGGCAGGGGAAATTGGAGCGGGGTACAATTGGGGATGCTGGAGGGATATCTGTAGCAGTGGTACTCACTGGAAGAAGGGGGCAGTGTCACTCCATGTCACTGTGACAGGGCAGCTGGCAAAAGCCCAGGACATAGCAACACCCGTCAATCAGTGCCTCCCTGGGGCTGAGACAGGGGGCCTGAGTGGGTGGGATCTGGCAGTTGCGGATTGCAGGGGAATGGATCTATCAACTGAAGGGGAGGTAACTATCGGAAGCGGACCAATCAGGGCTCTTTTTGAGCCGTAGCTTGTCTGCTCTGCAAAAACCTTGGACATTTCCTGTTGTTTTTGAAAATCCCCTCCAGATAGAGGCTCAAAAAAGAGGCTTTGTCTGGAAAATCCCAGATGTATGGTAACCCTAGATGGGTGGCAGTCATTTATCATTCATCAACATGAAAAGGTATAGCTCCATTTGGCCTAATATAGTAATTTACAGGATGCGTGCAACAAGCTTATATTTCTCAATTTATACGTTGCATGATTAATGCTTACAAATTTTTCAGGCTTAATTCGTTCAGCTATAACCTCCTCTCTTGCTCAGCACTTTAAAAAGCAGGAACAAATCCTGCTAACAGAGCACAGTCCAAATCACCAAGATATGCCCTGAGAAGCTCTGCATGGGCTGGGTTGAAACAAAACATCCTCTCGGACAATGGAGCAGGCTGCAGAGCTGCTTGACAATCCTGAGTGAATCCCTGAGACAGCTGTAGCTCCCTGTTGTCTAGTGCACTCTGCCACTGGACAGTGCATACAGCAGCACTTCCATGCCCGGCTCCTAACCCAGTTCCTCAAACTCACCTTGGCAACAGGGGCATATAGCAGCTGTGTGGGGCCCCAAAATCCTTCCTCACCTTGTTCAGCAGAACTACATCAATTCCACTCTTTCTAGAGACCTCTATGACTATCGGGGAGGCTGAAGACAAAATCAGCCCTATAGGGAGGGAGATACTAGAAAAATTGCACTGGTGTTGACTACATTGATTGAAATCTACTATGGCCCACACTTGCTTGGTTCCTCAAAAGCTCAGGTGAGCTGAGCAACACCAGTGGAAATATCGAACGTAGAAAGGGCCCTTTGTACATGTTGGAATGTTGTCAGTCCAGACTAAGTTCCTAAGGTAATACTTTGGCGGAGACGAGTAATAAAGTAAAAATGGTATTGCCACTATTATGGAGAGGGACTAGTTACTCCATAGTTAAGGATGCATTGATAATTGCACTTAAAGGAGGAATAAAAATGCCTCCTTCTTTGACACTGCCCACACTACCTCCATAACTGTATTCCTCAAAGGCATCCTCACCAACTCTATACGTCATGGACTGGACAGAAAAAGGTTGAGCATGGTGGTAACAGAGTTAGAAGAGTTCCTACTGGAGGGTGAACAGATGGAGACAAGCCTCTCATGTGCTTCTTTCCGTATTTCACAGTAAATTTCCACTACCATCCTCCATTTTCCCCTGATTCCAATGAACAAACACCTAACACCACTCCACTATTTAAAGGAAAAAACAAACAAGAATATTTTCACCCCAAACTCTCAAGTTAGAATCAAGGATGTTCAAATGGATTTCCTATCAATACAGTCACCAGAAAAAAAAGGGAAATCATTAGTTAAGGCAGTATTCACATCCACCCCAACTTCATCCCCTCATCTCTTACCACCCTCCTCCCCCAACCCTTAATTCCATCTCTCAACTTTGGCTCTGTATCTTTCTCTGATGCAAACAACATATTATGGGCTTTACTGCTGTATTTATGTCTATTCAGCATATATTTCTATCTAGCTCTATTCAGGGGTCAAGATTTTGCATTTCGGTGTGACTGAGAAACCAGATGCATGCATTGTAGATGAGTGTACATTGGAATAGAAAGTGAGTTTGTTGCGGAGCTCAGGAATCCATGAGTACGCCTGATTATCATTGTGTTCGGCTTCTATAAGATGTGAATTTAAGATTGGCATAATACAGGTGACTGCTCGCACCGGCCAAGAAATATATCCATTGCAACATATATACCATGTGCTATTCGTATCTGCCTACCATATCTCTGTCCCCCCCAGTGAATACAAAAGTATTACCATATAATTTGAACTTCCTACTTAGTAGACAGAAGCCACCAAATATTTACTTTGTCAAGGGACAGTACTTAAATAGCAAATATTTTGCCACTATACTATACTTACTATTGAATTTAAGGATTAGTAATTAAAATGCATTTAAATTGTAAATTAGGGTCCAGTCCTAGGTGATTGCATACCCTCAACTCCCATTGAATACAATAGAGATTGTGAATGCAAGTACCATTGTCACTTTGCAAGTTCAGATCATTTAACGAGCTAGCCTAAATGATTTTATGACTTAAGTAAGCTTAGGTACTCTCACTACAGCTCTGGCTGAGTTTCCCCTTGTGTTCAGACACCAGGATGCTGTATTAGACCCAAACTCTGAATCCTGTGTGCAATAAGCTTATGGTCTGACAAGTGTCTATACAGTATCTCAAAGTCCAGCCTATCTGGCACACTCCCAAGGTACAGACCCCTATTTAGTACTTGTACACCACTAATATACATCCCCTTCTAGAGATGTGGGATCCATGGTCCAGCTGCCCTAGGCCCCAAGATCAGTTTAACTGCATGGGGATCATGTGACAGTTATATCAATCATCACAGAGACTTTGCAAAAAGGCACTTATAAATCACACACACTTTACTCATAGACATATCACAAGAGTTACAGATCTAGGCAAAAAAAAAATACACTTGCATGCAAAGCCTTTGATGTCCTCACCACTTAGAGTCTTTTGGTTTATGGAGGTTTTCCAAATCCCAGGATGCTGCTTCTTCCCACTCCTCCTGCTCAGTCTTGCTGTTGCAGAGTGATTAGTTACTTAGCTCCAGCCCCACCACAGTTCTCCTGGATTGCTGCCAGCCTACTGTTCTAGGTTGGACCTATCAGAATAGAGGATCCTCAAGTTTGATGACTTCCCTCATTGTTAGTCCCACTGCTAGGTGTAGGGATTGCTTTTAACACCTCCTGAGATTCCCAGCCCTAGATGGAGGCTACAGTACAAAAGTGAAGAGTACAATTTACAATAAAAATGGTGTTCACACTACAGAATGGATTTTTCAGCTTGCTATAGATATATAAAGGACATATACTAATCGGTCACGACTGTAGTAAAATAATTTGCATGATACCATGAGACAGTGAAGGTCTGTGCTTTAGATAGATATCCATCTCTTGAGAATCATGGGGCTTTCTAGAGCATTCACTGGAGTGCAGCCTAAAGACCGAAGTCATTTTCTCTACATACGCAAGGGAAAACCCTTGGTAAACACCAATGGTATTACATATACAGACTAAATGCTTTCCAAGTTTGTTAGATTTACAGATGAAAATGTTGTGCACATTTCTCCAGCTGTGCTCCCTTAGCAGATTATGACACACAGCAATCTGTCTGAGAGCAGCTGTTAGTTCACATGTAGTTTTACTTGCATGAGTGTGAAATAGCAGCTTGCTACATGAATAAAACATGTTTCCTTTTTGCCCTACCCTGGCAGTAACATTCATCTAGTTGATTTAGTTCTATGAAAGAGAGCGTTTGGTTCTGGTTTTTAAATAAGTTTCCTGCTAATTCATTTCATGTTCTAAGAATAACTTTTCATCAGATATTTTAAGGTGCTCAAGAATCCTTTTCATTAATAAGAATCCAAATTCTCATTTTGGAATGTTTGAGAATTTACCTTTCTAATCTGAATTCAACTATAAGTATCATTACCTAAGTAAACAAGAGACATTGTTTTTATATTGAAATAGTTATATATTTACAAACCAACAGTTATAAGCATGGTTTTGAAAAGTGGACACCTAGATTGTGTTTGCAAATCCCTCATCTATCATACAATTAGGCAAGTAAGTCCACACCTACCTGTTTTTCAGGTTTGTATGGAAATGTTTAGAAATATGGAATTTGAAAACAAAAGGCAGTAGCTACAGGACACTGAAAATTTCAGAGAGTGCCTGTTCAATTCTTCTTTTAATCAGACCACGTCTCAAGTTGGGTCCCCAAAAATGGAGGAACCCCAGATCACTGGTCAATCCTGAACATCTGAAAATTTGACTTTGGCCTGCCACTTCCTAGTGGGGGAGTCTGCAGGGCTGTCAACCCCATCTGTAACCCCAAAGTCTTGAGACTTCCTGTCAACCTCTTCCTGGCACTGGCCATCCATTGATCCAAGAGGAGGAAGCTGGACAGGAGTTTTCTGTGACTAGATGGCCTTTTTCTGTTCCATTTTCCTGGATGTGAGCATGGACGAGTTCCTCTGGGGCATCCATTGACTTCTTGTACTTCTCAGGGCATCGTTTGGATTCACTCTCTCTCCTTCTGGTTTCCTCATTTTGACCTGTGACCTGCACCTCTTTCCCTATTTTTTTTTAATTCTTTGTCTCCCATAATCACTTAACTCTCTGGCCCCTCCCTCATCTGCCAAGGTGGCCCCTCTGCACCTTTGGTGGGTTCTGCCACCATCCCAGGGTATAAATAGGCTGTAGAATTTTTCATTTTTGTCAGTATTTAAATGGGGGTTATTAAACAGATATTATGCCACACACCCACTTCTCAGTGATGCTTGTTGAGAATAAGCTGGACTGTATCATAGCTCAGGGATAGCTCAGTGGTTTGAGCATTAGCCTGCTAAACCCAGGGTTGTGAGTTTAATCCTTAAGGGGGGCCATTTAGGGATCCAGGGCAAAAATCTGTCTGGGGATTGGTCCTGTTTTGAGCAGGGGGTTGGACTAGATGACCTCTTGAGGTCCCTTCCAACCCTGATATTCTATGGATTCTGGGGCCATGCTAATGCTTCTTATTTTGCCAGTTTGAGAACTGGATTATTCATTTTTTAACAATATGGAACATTGTTGTATCTTTATGTTACAGTAAAAATGATGTGGGAAAGCTTTTGTTAAAATTAAAAGCTGACATATGTGGCACCATCAGCAATTCCACCTTTAAATGTACTGGGGAAGTGGGGGAAGGAAACAGTGTATTTTACACCTAACAGACATCTTGAGAAATACCCAGCAGCACAGAACATGAAAAAAGTCACTATTAGTTTGAAAATGCTCCAAAAAACCTGCAACCAAATAGAAAGATCAACAACTATTCTTCTTCATATGAAATAATTCATGGGTTTATTTTATTCCATTTCTTTAAAATCTCCAGATAGTTTCCACAGATACCATGTATTTGCTTTTGTCACCTCTCTGCCATAGCTAAACTTTCAGATCAATTCCAAAGGGGCTCACTGATAAAGTTAACAAGATAGGGCATCAGTTTGATTTCTAGAGGCTACATCTTGCCACACTTACTCACAAAAAGCTACTGCTTTTCCCAATGGAAAGCAATGGGACTGCTCAATCAGAATAAGGGTGGCAGATTTGGGCCTGTGTATAGGATCCAGGGGTATGGACATACACTGACACAGACACAAAATCATGCTATTGGATTTAATTTTGATCTCATTCTCCTTTTAAAGTCACAGGCTATAAAACACATACTCAGCTGTAGGTCTGTTAACCGCTGGAGTTCTCATCTTTTCCCACACCCTTTCTCCTGCTCCCCTACAAATTTCTGAACTGATGTTAAAGAGGCATTAGCAGAATACCCTTGAAAATCTGTTATACAGATAGGATTAGATAACAGAATTAACTTTTTCCCCTCTTGGCTGAAATGCAACTTGATCTCTGATTTCCTGTTGTTTCCCTCCCCCCCGCCCCCAAGCTAAGAATGACACCCCTCTCCCAAAATAAACACAACCCAAAAAAATGAATGTAAAAACCAAACAGTCTCCAAATAAACCAGCTGCATTCAGCTAATCTGAGCCTCATCTGTCCTTGTCTGCTACTAGTGTAGCATTTGGCGGGCAGGTCACATAACTGCAGCTAAATCTATTTCCACTGATATAATACCACCACAGATTTTACATCCTGTTGTAACTATCAACTTTACATCTGTACAGCAAAATTAACAATGAAGATCCCACTGATATTTTTGTTTGTAGGTTGAAGTTAGTACTTAAATAAATAGCAAAATACTACTCTATTATAAAAGAATAAAGCACCAAGGCAAACATGACTAAAACACCCTGCAGACATTACTCGTAGTCATGGAAGCAAGCAATATGTTGGTGTATGTTCTCTATTACTGATGGATACATCAAGGTGTTTTGAACTACTGGGAAAAGGTAAAGATACCAAGTCAGAAGAGAACCAGCTCAGTGTATGAGAGTGCATGATATAACTGTGATACTGAGAGAAAGATAGAATCAGAGAAGAATAGGGGGAGAGGTACGGTTCAGGTTACTGGGGAAGAAGGCAAGACAAATCTCCAAACCCAACATTTTTCTTATCCTTATTTATGATTCTCCCTCCCATACTGTGGAAAGCCACTTACAGTGCATTGAAGCAGGATAAAATGTTTATAACTATTGCTTTTGGTTTTCACTGAGGTTTTCCAATTAATTTCTTATTGGTACTTAGGGAGAAAAAAGCGGTTAAACGAGACCAAAAAATTATTTCAAAAATATCCCCTCAAAATTTCGGATTCAATATACCAAATGTCCCCACAAACCAGACTAAAAATTCACATTCAAAATGGAGCATCCTCTGGGCTAGAAACTCAAGTCCCATCTCGCTCTTTTAAGGGAAGTGTGGGGATTTTAATTCCTGGATCCTGGTGACTTTGGACAGGGGAGAGATCCTACAGTAGAAGCTGGGCTTGACTTTGAATCTCCTGCAGCTCAAAATGGTAGAAACCTTGCAGAAAGATCTTATCTGATTAATTTTCTGCTATTTGGGGCTGAAATCTCTCCAAAAACAGATCAAGAGATTTTGGCGCTATGGTGGTTCAATTTAGAACCCTGAATCTGAAACCTGATCTAAATATGAACACTACCTCCCAGCCATATCGCTAATTAAATCTTACATCCTTCAGCTTCTTTGGTCCCACAACATCCAATCGTACTTAGATCTCTAGCTCCCATGAAGATATACTATACCATGATGGTTGGTATACTCAATAAAATAGTGCATACAAAAACATGCACATTACCTAAGCAAAATTCCCTCAATATCAGCAATGTGCCAAATGCCCCCAAATAGCCAGACTAAGAGGACATTCAACACAACACTAGAGCTAAGTAGATAACTTTTATTTTTGGTTTGCAGGCCAAACCAGAAAATCTTTAAAAGATAAATTGTTTCATGTCAGCCTGAAACAGAATTGTTTTTAGTTTTTTTCTCTCTGAAACAAAACAAAATAAAATTAGTTTTGGGCTGAACAAAACAGTTTGTTTGACGTGAAACAGAGGGTTTTTTGTTTTGTTTTCTGGTGTTATTTACCCTTGTTTTTGTATTTTTAAAAAAGATTGATAAATTTAAAAATGAAATATTTAGAAATGAGAAGTTTAAAAAAAAATCAAAAAGTCAAAATATTTCATTTAAATTTTGGCAAAAGCATTTGTCATATTAGTCCGAAATTCACAAAGAGTTTTGGTCAAGCTGAAACTGTAGTTTTTGAGGAGTAAACCATTCATACAAAACATTTTGGCCATCTCGATGCAACATTAGTGTTTCCTTTTTTAGGTCTCAAGCTATACAGTTTTGCTCAGATCTCCAGCTCCTGCTATAAATATACCGTATATACTCATTCATTAGCCCGTTCATTTATAAGCCGACCCCCCAAAATGGATAGGTAAAAATAGCAAAAAACTGTATGACCCTTTCATAAGCCAACCCTATATTTCAGGGGTTGGAAAACGTTGGCTCCTGGCTCGTCAGGGTAAGCCGCTGGCGGGTCGGGACGTTTTGTTTACTTGGAGCGTCTGCAGGCATGGAGCCCCTCAGTTCCCTGTGGCCACAGTTCACTGTTCCCAGTCAATGGGAACTGCGGGAAGTAGCGCTGGCTGAGGGATGTGCTGGCCGCCACTTCCCACCACCCCCATTGGTCTGGAGCGGCGAACCACAGCCAGTGGGAGCCGCGATCGGCCGAACCTGTGGACGCGGCAGAAACAAACCGACCCGGCCCGCCAGGGTGCTTACCCTGGTGGGCCGCGTGCCAAAGGTTGCCGATTCCTGTATTAGATATTGAATTCAATGATTCCATAGAGTTTAAAATCATCAAATTTTGGTGTAGACCCATTTATAAGCCGACCCCTGCTCTTTGATGCGTCACTTTTTTAACAAAAATACTGGGCTTATGAATGAGTGTATACAGAAATCACCCTTTCCCCCACAACAGCCACTATGCCAGTGATGTCCTATCCATTACTCTTCCCAAAGCTTCCAGACTGGTACAGATGAGACAAAGGCAGCCTTTGGCCACCTTTGCAGCTTCACAGACCAGGAGTGTTCTAATGCTGCTCATTCTTATGCCTTTTGCCAAAAGTCCACAAGAAACAACTCAGGATCAACTAAAGGGAAGGGGGGCATTGTAGCTAGAGGCCAGCAGAGGGACAGAGCAGGAGCCAGACACCACTGGAGAATTTCCACATTGGCTGAGTCTGCCAAGTATACACATCTGCATCGCTGGCACAAATAATTTGCAGCATGTCCATGGATCTGGCCCATCATTTTATATTCTATTAAATATAAGAAAACAAAACTACCTGACCTACTGTTGATGAGCTCCATGGATCTATCAGGTTTCTGCTGTTCAGTAGCTCCTTTCCCACAATTTTTCTGAATGTACAACTTCACTTCACTCACACACCCAGGAGTGAGAGATTTCCAGCCCACAGTTCAGCTTTGAATCCACAACACAACACTGAACCATGAATCCACTTTACATCAGACCAGTCAAAGCTGCATTCCCCCTTGTCCTAGACTTTGACACCTATGCCACAGTTTGACATTCTGATAAATTCCTAAGGAGATCACTGATAAAGTAATCAAGATATGACCGTAGTTGGATTTCTAGGAGCTAGATTCTGCCATTCTTACTCACAAACAGTGGTACCTCTTCCCCGTGGAAAGCAACGAGACTACTCATGGAGTCAGGGAATACTCAACTTGAGTAAGATAGCAGAATTTGATCTTGTGTTAGTGGCCAGGGAGTACATTTCACACACATGTACTTCGCACACACATATGCTGTTTGTTTTTTTTTGTAAAACATCACAGAGCAACAACAGCACAAACTTGATAAGTGTTATAAAATCCATTAAAAAGAACAGGAGTATTGAAAATAAATGTGTGGTGTGAGAACCAAAAAAGTTTATTTTAGTATGAACCTATGAACACTTCCCTACCCCTATTGGTTTCACCAGCGGTGCGCATTATTTTCATACAGGTCTATCTGAAGACTATGCTTTTTTTTAGCCAAAGGTTCCCACTTCAAATCCAAACAATTTTTCTTGATTATGATACATATAATAAAAATAATACCACCACGCTACTATTATGCACTTTTCATTAGTAGATCTCAAAGTACTTCATAAAGGATGTCAGTATTAACAACTCCATTTTACAGATAAGGAAACTGTGACACACAGAGATTAACTCACTTGCCCAGTGTCACTCACTACACGCTATGGGCAAACCCATCTCTGATGTAACATCATTGATTTAATCATGGATAACTGCAATGGAGTTATGCCAGGGCTGAATGTGGTCCTCTCTCTTTCATTCAACTGTGCACAAGTTGAACTTAATTATGGTAATGTCACCATTTTCTCACCTAAAACCTAAGTCCACGGATTGACAGTTTGGGCATCAAGATCAAGTTTTAAATGATGTCTCGTACTACGTATTTTGAATAAAAAGCCATCAGATGTTTTTCATGTTGTGAGTTAAAAGAGATGTTTTGTGGCTTCCAATGGGTTTTTATTTTCATATACAGCACGGTACTGTGCCTCTAAATAGCTTTTTAAAAATAAAATTTGGTAACATTTATTTGTAATTCGGACTGGAGCCTGTAATAAAAATGTCATACAGCGTAATGTCTATCTACTCATGCCACTATTGCTTTTTAATGAAGCTAAAACAAAACTTGTTACTGCAGAGTTCACCTCTCCTCTGCCTTTTGGTTAAAATCAAGTTTAGAAACAATTTAATATTTAATATATCCTCTGTCTGGGAGACTTCTGGGATATAGACTCGATGATCTAATAGTACTTTTCCCACTGCCAAGTACTTTGTGGATCCTAAATACTATGATCTGGTTCACAAGTTCAAACAGCTAAATTTACCTAATACCCAATGTCTCTCAAGAGACATTATTCCTTATCAGGTCACTAACCTGTGAATTAGGAAAGACTTACATGAAACAAAATTTATTGACCAGAAAAATTCCTGAAAATAGAGTTCTGTGACAGAATGTTGTTTTTGATTTTTCTCAGCCTTTACAACTATTAGAAAAAGAATGCGTGTTCTCAAAATTAGGTACATATTTGTCTGATAGAACAGAGGAACCATTACAACTCATCTGGGAAATTATATGCTTCTCAGAATTTATGTTTAATTATTTAAAAATCTCAAAATGCAAGTTTAGTTGCTCCTTGTTGGCCATTGCCTCATTCCAGAATATCTTTACTAAAGGAACTGAAGGGTACCTTTTAATGTTTTTCTTAATAGTGACTAGTGATTTTGGGTGCTCAACTTGAAACACCTGGAATGTCCTGACTTTCAGAAAGTGCTAAGCACACAATTTCTGAAAAGCCAACTCCTTTCAGATTTCTCTAGTTGTGCAGCCAAAAACTAAGGCACTCAGAATCACTAATCACCTTTGAAAATCTTTCGTGGGTCAGAACCTCACTTCTTCAGATGCAAGTAATGGAAATCTCCAGAGGCAGGTATATATCAGTGTGGAGATAACGAGGTTAGTTCAATCAGGGAGGGTGAGGTGCTCTGCTAGCAGTTGAGGTGTGAACACCAAGGGAGGAGAAACTGTTTCTGTAGTTGGATAGCCATTCACAGTCTTTGTTTAATCCTGATCTGATGGTGTCAAATTTGCAGATGAACTGAAGCTCAGCAGTTTCTCTTTGGAGTCTGGTCCTGAAGTTTTTTTGCTGTAAGATGGCTACCTTAACATCTGCTATTGTGTGGCCAGGGAGGTTGAAGTGTTCTCCTACAGGTTTTTGTATATTGCCATTCCTGATATCTGACTTGTGTCCATTTATCCTCTTGCGTAGTGACTGTCCAGTTTGGCCAATGTACATAGCAGAGGGGCATTGCTGGCATATGATGGCATATATAACATTGGTGGACGTGCAGGTGAATGAGCCGGTGATGTTGTAGCTGATCTGGTTAGGTCCAGTGATGGTGTTGCTGGTGTAGATATGTGGGCAGAGTTGGCATCGAGGTTTGTTGCATGGGTTGGTTCCTGAGTTAGAGTTGTTATGGTGCGGTGCGTGGTTGCTGGTGAGAATATGCTTAAGGTTGGCAGGTTGTCTGTGGGCGAGGACTGGCCTGCCTCCCAAGGTCTGTGAAAGTGAGGGATCATTGTCCAGGATGGGTTGTAGATCACTGATGATGCGTTGGAGAGGTTTAAGCTGAGGACTGTAGGTGATGGCCAGTGGAGTTCTGTTGGTTTCTCTTCTGGGCCTGTCTTGTAGCAGGAGTCTTCTGGGTACACGTCTGGCTCTGTTGATTTGTTTCTTTATTTCCTTGTGTGGGTATCGTAGTTTTGAGAATGCTTGGTGAAGATCTTGTAGGTGTTGGTCTCTGTCTGAGGGGTTGGAGCAGATGCGATTGTACCTCAGTGCTTGGCTGTAGACGATGGATCGTGTGGTGTGACCGGGGTGGAAGCTGGAGGCATGAAGGTAGGCGTAGCGGTCGGTGGGTTTTCGGTATAGGGTGGTGTTAATGTGGCCATCGCTTATTTGTACGGTGGTGTCCAGGAAGTGGACCTCCCGTGTAGATTGGTCCAGGCTGAGGTTGATGGTGGGGTGGAAGCTGTTGAAAGCATGGTGGAATTCTTCCAGGGCCTCCTTCCCATGGGTCCAGATGATGAAGATGTCATCAATATAGCGTAGGTAGAGAAGGGGCATGAGTGGACGAGAGCTGAGGAAGCGTTGTTCCAGGTCAGCCATAAAAATGTTGGCATATTGTGGGGCCATGCGGGTGCCCATAGCGGTGCCACTGGTCTGGAGGTATATATTGTCACCAAATTTGAAATAATTGTGCATGAGGATAAAGTCACAGAGCTCAGCAATAAGTTGTGCTGTGTCATCATCAGGGATACTGTTCCTGACAGCTTGTATTCCATCTGTATGTGGGATGTTTGTGTAGAGAGCCTCGACATCCATGGTGGCTAGGATGGTGTTTTCTGGGAGGTCACCAATGCATTGTAGTTTTCTCAGGAAATCTGTGGTGTCACGGAGATAGCTGGGAGTGCTGGTGGCGTAGGGTCTGAGTAGGGAGTCCACATATCCAGACAGTCCTTCAGTGAGAGTGCCAATGCCCGAGATGATGGGGCGTCCAGGATTTCCAGGTTTGTGGATCTTAGGTAGTAGATAGAATAACCCCGGTCGGGGCTCTAAGGGTATGTTGATTTGTTCCTGTGTTAGTGTAGGGAGTGTCCTGAGTAGATGGTGCAGTTTCTTAGTGTATTCCTCAGTGGGATCTGAGGAAAGTGGCCTGTAGAATTTGGTATTGGAGAGTTGTCTGGCAGCCTCCTTCTGGTAGTCAGACCTGTTCATGATGACAACAGCACCTCCTTTATCAGCCTCTTTGATGATAATGTCAGGGTGGTTTCTGAGGCTGTGGATGGCATTGCGTTCTGCACGACTTAGGTTATGAGGCAAGCGATGTTGTTTTTCCACAATTTCTGCCTGTGCACGTTGGCGGAAGCATTCTATGTATAGGTTCAGACTGTCATTTCGACCCTCAGGAGGAGTCCATGTGGAGGAGTTCTTCCTGTGTTGTTGGTGGGAGGGTATCTGTGTATCAGTGCGCTGTTCAGTGTTATCATGAAAGTATTCTTTGAGTCGGAGGCGGCGAAAGTAGGCTTCCAGATCACCACAGAACTGTATCATGTTCGTGGGGGTGCTGGGGCAAAAGGAGAGTCCCCGAGATAGGACAGACTCTTCTGCTGGGTTGAGTGTGTAGCTGGATAAATTGACGATATTGCTGGGTGAGTTCGGGGTACCCCTGTTGTGGTCCCATGTGGCAGGTAGGATTTTAGACAGCTTACGGTCCTTTTTCCTTTGTAGAGAGGTGAGGTGTGTAATGTAGATCTCCTGTCTTATTTTAGTAAAGTCCATTTGTGTGGAGGGTTGGTTATTTATGAAAGTCTCCAGGTTGGAGAGCTCTTTCTTGATGGTTTTTCTGTTTGCTGTATAGGATGCTGATCAGGTGGTTCCTCAGTTTCTTTGATAATGTATGGCATAATCTCTCACTGTGGTCTGTGCAGTATGTAGATAGCAATGGATTTTTCACCTTCAGTCCATTTGGTATGATGTCCATCCGTTTGCATTTGGAAAGGAAGATGATATCTGTCTGTATTTGTGCAAGTTTCTTCATGAGGTTGATAGATTTCCATTCCATACGGCTAAATGCAGTGCCTTGCATGGTGTCAAGTATCAGAGGGATGTACCTTAAGCACATTCTCACCAGCAACCACGCATCGCACCATAACAACTCTAACTCAGGAACCAACCCATGCAACAAACCTCGATGCCAACTCTGCCCACATATCTACACCAGCAACACCATCACTGGACCTAACCAGATCAGCTACAACATCACCGGCTCATTCACCTGCACGTCCACCAATGTTATATATGCCATCATATGCCAGCAATGCCCCTCTGCTATGTACATTGGCCAAACTGGACAGTCACTACGCAAGAGGATAAATGGACACAAGTCAGATATCAGGAATGGCAATATACAAAAACCTGTAGGAGAACACTTCAACCTCCCTGGCCACACAATAGCAGATGTTAAGGTAGCCATCTTACAGCAAAAAAAGTTCAGGACCAGACTCCAAAGAGAAACTGCTGAGCTTCAGTTCATCTGCAAATTTGACACCATCAGATCAGGATTAAACAAAGACTGTGAATGGCTATCCAACTACAGAAACAGTTTCTCCTCCCTTGGTGTTCACACCTCAACTGCTAGCAGAGCACCTCACCCTCCCTGATTGAACTAACCTCGTTATCTCCACACTGATATATACCTGCCTCTGGAGATTTCCATTACTTGCATCTGAAGAAGTGAGGTTCTGACCCACGAAAGCTTATGCTCCCAGTACTTCTGTTAGTCTCAAAGGTGCCACAGGACCCTCTGTTGCTTTTTACAGATTCAGACTAACACGGCTACCCCTCTGATATTTGAAAATCTTGACTTTGAACATGAGTACAATGAGATTTAGGCACATGCTTAAAGTTAAGCACATTTTTAAGTGCTTTGTTGAATGAGGATCTAAGCACTTTAACAGAGACATCAATTATTTTTTGGTGGTAAAGGTGTTTTAGGATGAAGTCAACAAGGAGCCGCTAAACATTGATTTTTGTTTTGCTAAATTGGGATCCTACTCCTGAGCACCAGCAATTCCCACTGAACACAACCAACTCCCACCCTCCAAGAGTTAGTCTTAGTCTTTATTTGAATAATAGTAATAAAAACTAAAGAAACACTACATAACCTCATCTAAATTGTGTTATGGTTTATATTTTGTTACACAGTTGTGTCCTTTTCTTCTCCCCAGATAAGATTAGTTAGGGGTTGGATGTCACCCAGTTGAATGGATGGAGTTTGAGGTCCTGACAGTGCCTACACTTTGCACCATGACATTCACAACATCGAATACGCATAACTTGGTTCTATAAACCTCTTTTGGGATAAGGGACTGACCAGATTTACCTCACTGGTCTTTGTTGTATAGTTTTTACCCTTTTCACCCCAGTAGCCCAACTGTTTTCATGTGTGGGGAGGAGTAGGGCATGGGGGGCACACAGAACTATCGGTGTAAGGGAGAGATGGGGGGGGGGACCCTTGGCATCTGTCTGGTCAGGGTTGGACAGAGGAGACAGAGCCCAGGCTATGGGTGAGGTGGAATGAGGGGGGCACACAGACCCCCAAGCATGAAAGAGGAGGTGGGTCATGAGAGGGTGGCCTGCAGGGTGGGATGGAGGGATTCAAGGAGATCATGTGTGTGCAATAAGCTTGACCTGCACAAGCTATGAAGTGTGTCCACTGCATCTTACTCAATCACAACTCCAGACAGTTCTTAAACAAACAAACAAAACTACAAGATAGATCTGCACTGCTTACACAGTTGGGACAGGTACTGTATATACTAATTAAGGCCCCAATCTTAAAATGAGCTCCATGTAAATACACGGTTCTGCCAATGCTAAGCCAGTTGCAGGATCAGAATCTTAAATGAATACATCTTTAGGTGAGGTCTGACCATCCATAACATATACCTTTGTACGGTACAAACATATGCCTAACTATTGGGCAAAATTCTCTCTTGACTTCAAGAGAGTTGCAAGTATATGCGAATTTGACTGACTTGCTTGCAATATATACACTGCAGTGTAACACATTTATACTATTACTAGTATTTAACATGTGCACACACACACACACACACACACACACAGTTTCACCACTGAAAATAACAAATAATGTATCATACTACATTAATGGTAGTGATATGTTTGCTTAATACTTTGGGTAGCTCATTTTGTCCAAATAATAACCCACAACAGAGTTTGCATTAATGCCCTATTCATGCATGATATAATATCCTGGAAAGATCTCCTATAGCATCCTAATCTGGACTATATAACAACCAAAGAAAAATCTGTCCCCAAAGAATCCATCCCAGATTTTATATAGGCTTTAGGGCATACGAATATTGCCTCCTGGGACAGGACTTCGGAGAATTTAATTAGTGCTTATTGTTTGCCCCGAAGTGTGGACATATTTTAAAAAGCAGATAAGTGCTTTAATACAAAGTGTGATGAAGCAGAGAAACCACCCACCAGCACAGAAGGAGTTAAAGAAAGCCTTTGGGCCCAGCTAGCCTTGCCCTGTCATACCTGCCTGTAGCCAATGCCAAACCTAAAGGGGAGAAAAAAGGAGAGAACCTGGCTCAGTTTGGAGCTGACTGGCTAAGAGGCAGAAGTTAGCTGCCTCCCTACCTGAGGGGAAGGACCACTAGCCTGCCAGGTAAGGCAGCCACCGGGGAACAAATACCATCTCCCGGGCCATAGGAGGCAGAGGATGAAGCCTAGGAGATTCAATGTTGATAAATGCAAAGTAATGAATGTTGGAAAACATAATCCCAACTATACATAAAAAATGATGGGATCTAAATTAGCTGTTACCACTCAAGAAAGAAATCTTGAAGTCATTGTGGATAGTTCCGTGAAAACATCCACTCCATGTGCAGCAGCAGTCAAAAAAGCAAACAGAATGTTGGGCATCATCAAGAAAGGGATAGATAATAAGAAAAAATCGCATTGCCTTTATATAAATCCATGGTACGCCCACATCTTGAATACTGCATGCAGATGTGGTTGCCCCATCTCAAAAAAGGTATATTAGAATTGGAAAAGATTCAGAAAAGGGGAACAAAAATTAGGGATATGGAATGGTTGCCATATAAGGCGAGATTAATAACACTGGGACTTTTCAGTTTGGAAAAAAGACGATTAAGGGTGAATATGATAGAGGTTTATAAAATCATGATGGGTGTGAAGAAAGTAAATAAGGAAGTGTTATTTACTTCTTCTGATAACACAAGAACTAAGGGTTACCAAATGAAATCAATAGGCAGTAGATTCAAAACAAACAAAAAAAGTTTTTTTTCCCCACACAACACAGTCAACCTGTGGAACTTCTTGCCAAAAGTAACAGAGTCCAAAAAATAACTAGGTAAATTCATGGAGAATAGGTCCATCAATGGCTATTAGCCAAGATGGACAGGGACGGTGTTCCTAGCTTCTGTTTGCCAGATGCTGGGAATGGGCGATGGGATGGATCACTTGATGATTACTGTTCATTCCCTCTGGGGCACCTGACATTGGCCACTGTAGGAAGACAGGATACTGGGCTAGGTGGACCTTTGATCTGACCCAGTATGGCCATTTTTATGTTCTTATGTAGGAGCACTGGCCTAGGACAGAATTGGGTAACCAAAGCACAGAGACCTCGTGCAGTTGACCGCACCTAACTTACAGCTGTCCCACCGAGAAGAACCTGAGACCACAACAGGACACTACTAGAAACAAGCTTGGTCCACACCCAAAACTGAAGGGACAGCAGTAAGAAATAGCCCAGGGCAGCGGACATGGATTCCCTGCTGGGAGCTCCCCTACTCAGGAGTTGACTTACACAGGGCCCTGGACTGGAACTAGGTGGAGTGGGCGGGTCTGGGCTCCCCTACCTCCTCCCAGCCTTAAAGACTAAAGGCACCTCAACCAAGCTGAGGGTTGGAAATAAAGCGCTCCAATCACTAGGCAGCCTGGTCCTCCAAGCCCCATTACACCAAGTCTTAGTTCATTAATTCAAGAACCTGCATTATACACTCTGACCTCATCCACATTACAGTTTGGACAAGCTTAAGATATCATTTTCAAGAACCAATTTTTGACAATGATATTGGGTAACAAGGCTTCACTGGTTGATGCAAGTCAGAGTGATTGGGACATCATTTATTTTTTCAACAGTTATTGAAAACCATTTTCTCATCTCTGCTGGAAGGAGCTGAACTGTTCTTATCTAATCTGTCTCCTGTCATTTCTGATCTAAACCAATGACCTTCCCTAAATCATCATTGTTCAATGTTCCTCTCTTCTACAATAGAGCTCTCTGTGTTAAATAATTCCTGTAAGCAAAGGAGGTTGGTATTTTGAACCCATTTTAAAAATATGTTCTTTACATGCAAATTATGTTTTACTTTTGATTACTATTAATTTCTGGATCTTTTAATGTAACTCAAAAATTATTTTTCTTCAGAAGTGTTATAGGACAAGCTTTAAGTTTCTACATTTTGGCTAACAGTGTAAGGAGAGCTATTTAACACAGGGACACAAAAAATCTTGCAGATTTTATTTTCAAACTTCCCTACATACCTGAGTCTCCTACTCCATTGCAATGTCAGCATTACATGATTCTACTGCTCAATAAGTGGAAAAATTGCACTAAAAGTTCTTTATTATAGTGGTCATAAAAACAATTTTTTTAACCTTCAGTTTTTCTGTAAATTTTGATATCTTTGGGCCCGATCAATGTCAAAACTTTCATAATTTCTGTGAACTGTTGGATGATTGGTGTGTGGTGGTGTTAAGGCAAATTGAATTCTGAAGGGCTCGTTTCCTTTTCATTTCAATTCTTAGTCCACTTCCTAGTCCAACAAAAGAACATATTTCCCTCAGGTATCATGTACATCATATTACAAACAAAACTGTTTATCTGCAACACTAATTAGTATCCTTCTTTCCCTCTCCTTCCTTCCAACATGTCCTCAACAGCCGAATGTAATACATAATCCATTGCATCTGAGGGGTCAAATTTTTTTAATGCTGTACAATTGCCAGCAAGGATAATGTGCCAGAGTAATCCGTTGCCAACCTGTCCAGAAGAGGAAAAAAATGACAATACTACTGGCTACTATTCCATGCCAACATGAGATAAAAGAATCTTGATATCTATGTAGGACCCAATTTGCCAACATGGTTCACACAGTGTCTGCTAATATTGCCAGCTGATGTACATTCATTGAGAATGAAAAGAAAAGCAAGGACTGTTCTGTGTCACTGCCACATTTAGCTAAAGGTGTGCTTGTGCATCTGTTATATACTTTATGGTGCTTTATTTTAGTAGCACTTTCAGAGATAGTTAAGCAGGTAAACTTTATAGAAGGGAAAAATGTACAAAGGAGCACTCACATAACATAAGAAGCTCACTAGATACCATTCCCACACTATGAGTGGAAGTCACTAGAGTTTTACAAGATACACTTTACAGGTGAAATTTTGCTCTTAAATACAGTTCCCATTGGGAGCAATTTTACAGCACTTAGGCCTGGTCTACACTAGGCGTTTATGTCGAAGTTAGCGCCGTTACATCGAATTAACCCTGCACCCGTCCACACCGCGAAGGTATTTAGTTCGACATAGAGATCTCTTTAATTCGACTTCTGTACTCCTCCCCGACGAGGGGAGTAGCGCTAAATTCGACATGGCCATGTCGAATTAGGCTAGGTGTGGATGGAAATCGACGCTAATAGCTCCAGGAGCTATCCCACAGTGCACCACTCTGTTGACGCTCTGGACAGCAGTAAGAGCTCGGATGTTCTGAACTGCCACACAGGAAAAGCCCCGGGAAAATTTGAATTTGAATTCCTTTTCCTGTCTGGCCAGTTTGAATCTCATTTCCTGTCTGGACATCGTGGCGAGCTCAGCAGCACTGGCAACGATGCAGAGCTCTCCAGCACTGATGGCAGTGCAAGCTCAGAATAGAAAGAGGGCCCCAGCATGGACTGATCGGGAAGTCTTGGATCTCAACGCTGTGTGGGGCGATGAGTCCGTGCTTTCCGAGCTGCGATCCAAAAGACGGAATGCAAAGATCTATGAGAAGATCTCTAAAGACATGGCAGAGAGAGGATACAGCCGGGATGTAACGCAGTGCCGCGTGAAAATCAAGGAGCTGAGGCAAGGCTACCAGAAGACCAAAGAGGCAAACGGACGCTCCGGATCCCATCCCCAGACATCCCGTTTCTACGAGGCACTGCATTCCATCCTCGGTGCGGCCGCCACCACTACCCCACCACTGACTGTGGACTCTGAGGATGGGATAGTGTCCACGGCCGGATCCTCGGACATGTTAGCGGACGGGGAAGATGAGGAAGGAGATGAGGAGGACGAGGCAGTCGACAGCGCTCACAACGCTGATTTCCCCGACAGCCAGGATCTCTTCATCACCCTTACAGAGATCCCCTACCAACCCTCCCCAGCCGTTACCCCGGACACAGAATCTGGTGAAGGATCATCCAGTAAGTGTTGTAAACATCTAAACATTTATTTGTAACAGAACATGATTATTAACAATTTAAAAAATGGGTTTCTCATGATTAGTTTGATTAACTTAACGGTTCAGTCATGGGCAGTGCAACTATTTGAAAAAAATCTAGCAATGTCCGGTTTTGCATGATTGTCCTGCCCAAGCCGCTCTACTGTTTAGTCCCTGCTACTGCAGCTACAGTAAGATGCGGTCTATATGTCCGGGGATGGAGCAGAAATCCTCCTGGGACATCTCAAGGAAGCTCTCCTGCAGGTAATTTGAAATCCGCTGCATTAGGTTCTTGGGGAGAGCGGCCTTATTGGGTCCTCCGTAGTAGGACACGTTGCCGCGCCACGAGACTAGCAAGTACTCCGGAATCATTGCTTGGCACAGCATGGCGGCATACGGCCCTGGTCTTTGAAGGCTTTCCCGGAGCATTCTCTGTCTGTCGCTCTCAGAGATCCTCATGAGGGTGATGTCGCTCATGATGACCTGCTTTGAATGAGGTAGGGGAATGTTAGTGTTGGGACTGCTTTACCGTTCCTTTACAGAACTGTAACCGCTGGTTTGCAGCCACGCGGTGGAGGCGGGAGAGGGTCAGCCGAAAGGGATCGTTCCCGGGGACAGCCGCGAGGGTGTGGGACAGGAGCAGACTTCCTGCTTGCCGGATTGCTGGCAGCAGGGACCGACATTGATTTCAATGTGAAATGAGGCCATTGCTAATATTAAAGTTTTAAGCTGCCACGAATCTACGGCTTACCATGTCTGTGTGCAAGAGCAATTCCGTTGTCCTGACAGGGTTCTCAAATGTGCTCTGCAAAACCACAGACAGTGAATGCGAAGGCCGAGAATTCGACCTTGTGCTGAGTGCGCATGTGATAGGTGCTGTGCATGGTCCTGTTCACAGAGAAAGACTATGTTCTTTGTTCACAACTACATTTACCTTTCTGAGGAATTCACTCCCTTTTTCCCATTCCCACAGCCCCATCTGCGACTGTCTCACAACCTAGCCTGTCATCACACTCCCAGAGGCTAGGGAGGATTAGGCATAAGAAGAAGAGGACACGGGAGGACATGTTCTCAGAGCTTATAGCCTGCTCCCGAGCCCAGGCAGCACAGCAGACCCAGTGGCGGGAGAACTTGTCCCAAATGCACCAAGCCAACATGGATCGGGAGGAGAGGTGGCGTCAGGAAGACCAGCAGGCGACTCAAACCCTGCTTGGACTACTGAGGGAGCAAACGGACACGCTCCGGCGCCTTGTGGATGTTCTGCAGGAACGGAGGCAGGAGGACAGAGCCCCGCTGCAGTCCATCTCTAACCGCCCTCCCCCGCCACCAAGTCCCATACTCCCTTCACCCAAAGTGCACAGAAGGAGAGGCGGCAGAGTCCCTGCTAACTCTCACTCCACCCCTGCAGAGAGCTCGAGCAGCAGAAGGCTCTCATTCCCCAAAGTTTGACAAGTTCTTTCCTTCCCGCCTGACACAAGCCCCCGTCCAAGTTTCACTTCCTAGTCCCATGTGTAGTTGATAATAAAAAATATGTTTCTGTTAACTACTGTTTCCATCATGTTCTTTTGGAGGAGGGGGGGAAAGGGGGTTGGTAATTGGACAGGACAGTCACCTTTGGCAGGGTACATAGTTGGGGGCAGGCACAGCAGCAGGGCACATACATAGTGCAGTGATGCAGTGACTACTTACCCTGGTTAGTCTGGGAGGTTCTTTTCATGTTATGTGGTGGGGGGTGGGTTGCTCTGTGACTTTGTGGCAGGGGAGGGCAGTTAGAGATCTTAAGCGGCGGTCCTTAGGCAGGATCACAGAGCCACACAGCAGGGGATCTGTAACCGTCCCCCCCCTGCCACAAACTCACATAGACCCCCCATACACACAGTCCGTATCAGGAGGGGTGACAGGCTCCGTTGAAAGAACCATCCCACCGCAGCGGAGCCTGTCAGTCCTTGAGTTTAGAAGCTGCATTCGCGCGACTACACTACACCCGCTCCGCACCACAGTCTGCGTCCCAGTTTTAAAAAATTCCCGCGAAAACAGTATTAAAGAAAACGGTGTGCTTTAATAAAGTAGAACTATTTTTATTTTGAAACGTGTGTTGGAAGTGGGGTGAAGGCTTCTCTGTACACAAAATTAAAAAGTCACAGGTTACCCTGCTCACTCAGGAACTTTGCTTTCAAAGCCTCCCGGATGCACAGCGCTTCCCTCTGGTCTCTTCTAATCGCCCGGCTGTCTGGCTGTGAGTAATCAGCAGCCAGGCTAATTTCCTCAACCTCCCACCCCGCCATAAAGGTCTCCCCCTTGCTCTCACAGAGATTGTGGAGCACACAGCAAGCTGCTATAACAATGGGGATATTGGTTTCGCTGAGATCACAGCGAGTCAGCAAGCTTCTCCATCTCCCCTTGAGACGTCCAAAAGCACACTCCACCACCATTCTGCACTTGCTCAGCCGGTAGTTGAAGAGTTCTTTTTCAGTGTCCAGGGCACCTGTATAGGGCTTCATGAGCCAGGGCATTAGCGGGTAGGCTGGGTCCCCGAGGATGACTATAGGCATCTCCACATCCCCAACAGTTATTTTGTGGTCCGGGAAGTAAATACCTTGCTGCAGCCGTCTAAACAGACCAGAGTTCCTGAAAACACGAGCGTCATGAACCTTGCCCGGCCATCCGACATTGATGTTGGTAAAACGTCCCCTGTGGTCCACCAGTGCTTGCAGCACCATGGAAAAGTAGCCCTTTCTGTTAATGTACTGGCTGGCCTGGTGGTCCGGTGCCAGGATAGGGATGTGAGTTCCATCTATGGCCCCACCGCAGTTTGGGAATCCCATCGCTGCAAAGCCATCTATGATCGCCTCCAAGTTTCCCAGGGTCACTACCTTTGGCAGCAGTACATCAACGATTGCCTTGGCTACTTGCATCACAACAACCCCCACGGTAGATTTGCCCACCCCAAACTGGCTCGCGACTGACCGGTAGCTGTCAGGCGTTGCAAGCTTCCAGAGGGCTATGGCCACTCGCTTCTGGACAGTCAGGGCTGCTCGCATCCGGGTGTCATTGCGCTTCAGGGCAGGGGACAGCAACTCACAAAGTTCAAGGAAAGTTCCCTTCCGCATGCGGAAGTTTCGCAGCCACTGTGATTCATCCCAGACCTGCAGCACTATGCGGTCCCACCACTCAGTGCTTGTTTCCCGTGCCCAGAATCGCCGTTTCACAGCATCAACATGACCCATTGCCACCGTGATGTCCTCGGCGCTGGGTCCCCTGCTTTCTGAGAGGTCTGTGCTACTCTCAGACTTCAGGCCATCACCGCGTTGACGTAGCCTCCTCGCCTGACTTTTCTGCATCTGCCTCAGGGCAACCTGTATGATAAGCTGCGAGGCGTTGAGAGCGGCCACAACTGCAGCGATGGTTGCAGCGGGCTCCATGCTCACAGTGCTGTGGCGTCCGCGCTGTCAATGACTGGAAAAGTGCGCGAAATGATTTCCCGCCGGCGCTTTCAGGGAGGGAGGGAGGGCGGGAGTGATGGACGGATGACGACAGTTACCCAAAAGCACCCTGGCCCCTTTTTTTTTTACCCAGAAGGCATTTGCGGCTCCACCCAGAATTCCAATGGGCGGCGGGGACTCCGGGAACTGTGGGATAGCTGCCCTCAGTGCACCGCTTCCAATGTCGACGCTTTCCCCGTTAGTGTGGACTCACAAAGTCGAATTACTGTCCTTAGTGTGGACACACACGTTCGACTTTGCAATATCGATTCCAAAAATTCGATTTAAGTAAAATCGAACTACTCTCGTAGTGTAGACAAGGCCTTACACAAGCAATATATCCAGAATGGGAATTATGTGCATGATTCTGAATACAAAGTTTGGCTTTAAAGGATTTAAAGTGCCCTTCAACAGCAAGTTCCATGAGTTCCTTCTTGAATGTTTGGAAACTGCCTAGAACAATGTGGGTTCTTCTTTAGAAAGATGTGAATAAATAATACATATATTATATTATGAACAACGTCTTCTGCATTTACCAGATAGCAACAACCCACACATCCACTTTTATAGTACCCACTGGAACTAACAATTATACTCTGATTTGTTGGGTGGCAGTGGAGCAAAAGAGGATGGATTATATGACCACAACAGCTGATACATTAAAAAAATCAGTTAATCTCCTCCACCTATTTTGTAGGCAGACAATAATCCCTAATGTAGTTCTGCAAAACTATCATTTAATTAACCTTAAGTAAACCATTTGTTAGCTAACAATTAACATAACAGCAAACTGCTCACTAACTGTTGCAAGGAAATTTATTACTGTTCTAATTCCATCTTTTTTAATAGTCTAACAGAATTTTCATTTCTTTATCTTGCAAGGGAGAAAGATAGAGATTCAACATAAACAGAAAGCAGTTTTAAGAGTGTGATTTGAAATCCCCCCTGCCTCCCCCACACACAGTAAACAGCATAAGGGAAAAGGGAAACAAAGAAAAATACAAACATGTGGAGAATAATAAATAATAAAAGGTTACCAGCAGCAAATGATGATATATAAATATTCACATGTAAACAATGTCTTTGCCTGTAGCCTCCAGAGAATGGCTGTGCCATTGATTGTATAGACCCCTGAAATCATGCTATAACTGTTCCCCTTATTCTGATAAGGCAAATAAGCCTTAGGAATATTCATTATACGCTCCATAAAATCTCCTTTCCTATTAGGTATGCACTCCATTCCATGTTAAGTGTAACATGGAGCAAGCCCGAGGCTCTGGGTGAAAAGGCAGCTCTGATTGCTTGATCTCGGAAATGCTCAGCAAGCCTTCCTATGAATGTACGTTTTGGGAGGTGTTCCGCCACTTTACTCAAACTGCTGATAGCACGTTAAGCACAATATTGCGAGTTAAGTAAGATTTCCTATTAAGAGAGCTTCATTCTGCTCATCTATTGATTAATTATGGGAAAAGAATGTCTGCTTCTGTCTCTCTGTACAGTCTCATGTCATGCAGCAAAAAGGTGAAGCTAGATTGCTTTCTCCTTTCAACAGATGAATATAAAAAATCCCCATGCATGACAGCTACAACCAGGCTGTGGATTAACCAAACTGTACAAACATTTTAATAGGAAGATTATTTCTCAGAATTGCAGCAACAATTATGCAAATGCTAGCTATGGAAAGAGTCGTGTGTATATAATCTTATTCCTTTTATTTTCAAAGGAATTTAAGCCATTGCAATCTCTGCAATTCATCCTGCTATATTGTTGGACAAATTCATATATTCATCTGTCTTTCAAGTAATGAATGGATGAGTGTGCAATTCCTCTCTATCTCCAAACCTGTAGTTACTGGAGGAATTACTCACAGTATAATAAGCACTACACTGTTACTGCCATTTTTATCTTCTTCACTGCATGGAGCTAAAAGCTAGGAATCTGCATGGTCCTTCATAGACGAAGTCCACTTCATACCTGGATATAAACTTAGTTTGGAAACCACACATTTGTATGACAGCACATATATGCAGAGCAAGCAATATTTGCATCTAAAGCTGTAGCTATCTATTCACCAAAGGAACTTAAAATATTTCATTAAAACAGAATACGAAATAATTCCAAATAGCTTGTGGAAAATTAATACTGACAGGCCAAATGTGATTGTATTTACTTTCCTCACTTTGCTGAAAAGTTTTCAAACTGTAAGGCACCATACCAGAGACTAAAATGTTATTTAAAAATACAATCCCTTTGAGGTGTAGTTCTTGAAATGTTGAACATGACAGAGGCACATTAACTAGCAGCCTCAGTAGATAATCTATATTTAAAGCTATACAGTTATATTAGAACAAATAACATGACTTGGGCCTGGCTAAGCACACCTCAACTGGTTCGGTTGTCTCAGCAGATGTGTATCTGTTTTCAGTATGGTGCTAGTTAGAGGTATAATTACACTCAAATTTCAAACCCACTATTATTATTACAGCATCTAAAGGTGTATTACAGGTGTACAGCTTGCAGTGCTGCCAACTCTCGCAATTTTATCACAAGGCTCCTGGAGACATGCCAATATGTGAAAATCTAAGTTTTCATTTTAAAATATTTCTAGCAATCATGGTTGTAGAGAAAAGCATGAAAATGTTGCTTGAGTACAACCTCAAGGTTCAAAAACAAGAAGTCAAATAAAAAGAACCCATAATATTGTTTGTTTGGTTTGTTTCACTGGTTTAATACATTTCATTATTTGAAAGCCATGATTATGATTTGGGGGGAGGGAGGGCAGACATTATTTTTGAACACTTGGGATAGGCAATATTAAGGGTGTGTCTACACCCAGCCGCTAGTTCGGCGGCTGGCAATCGAAGTCCTGGGTTCGACTTATCGCGTCTTGTCTGGACGCGATAAGTCAAACCCGAAAGTGCTCGCCGTCGACTGCCGTACTCCAGCTAGACGAGAGGAGTACCGCAGAGTCGAGGGGGGAGCCTGCCTGCCGCGTGTGGACCGAGGTAAGATCGAACTAAGGTACTTCGAACTTCAGCTACGTTATTCACGTAGCTGAAGTTGCGTACCTTAGTTCAATTTGGGGGGGTGAGTGTAGACCAAGCCTAAGACAAAAAAATATTAATATGTCCTCCTGGATGTCTCACCATCAACTTAAACTTAACACAGTCAAAACTGAACTCCTGATCTTCCCTCCCAAATCCTCTCAACTCCAGTCTCTCTCATTACTGACAAACACCATCATCCTTTCTGATACGCGCCGACTCTGTGGGTGCTCCGGGGCCGGAGCACGCACGGAGAAAAATTAGTGGGTGCTCTGCATCCACCGGCAGCCAAGCTCCCCGCCCCGCTTCACCACCTCCTCCTCCACCTCCTCCCCTGAGCGCACCGCGTCCCCACTCCTCCACCTACCTCCCAGTCCTTGCCACCACCAAACAGCTGTAGCAAACTCCAGGAGGGAGGGGGGAGGAGCAGGAACGTGGTGTGCTCAGGGGAGGAGGTGGGGAAGAGGCGGGGCCGGAGCAGGGATTTGGGGAAAGAGTCGGAATAGGGGGCAGGAGGGGCGGGGCAAGGGTGGAGTCGGGGCAGGGGCAGAGGGGGGTCGAGCACCCACTAGCGGCAATAGAAGTCGGCGCCTATGTCCTTCCTTACACTTAGGCCTTTAACTTGGCGGTCATCTTCCAGTGCTTACACTCTCCTCTGTGTATGTGCAGTCCATATTCAAATCTGGCGGCTTCTTCCTCCATCACATTTTCAAGATCCAGACTTTCTTCTCCATTCAGAGAGCTAAAATTCTTGCCCCAGTCCTCATCTACTGTCTTGATTATTGTAACCTTCTCCAGTAGGACCCCTCTAACATCTTTACCTGTTCCCGCCAGGCCACACAAATACACAGCCACTAAGTTCATCTACCTTAATTTTTGATGACTCCCCCCACTCTTGGATACTCTCCACTAGCTCTCACATCTTTTTGACCTCACCTTTAATGCCTTTTCCAACAATGCCCACCCCTTCTTGTTGCCCTTGTTTTTTTATACACAGCCCCCATCTCTTCTGCTCCCCTACCAACACTCGCAGCTATTTCCCATTTCTCAGCTTATCACATCAGTTTACTTACAATAACTCACATAAGCAATTTAATCTTTCAGTACACTTAGAGAAAGGTAAACCTGACATTAGCACTAGAGCAGTTTACACAAATTTACTGTTGTAAAGCAGTGGTATACAGTGCTATATATTTCTTTCATGCCTTTTACCTGATATATATTGTTATGTAGTGTGAGAATGGATGTGCAACTTAAGAAGCATGAGAATGGATGTTTTTACTCAGGCAAAAATTGTAATTCTTTGGAAATACAGCCTATGTAGTATTAGAAAAAGTCCCCAAAGTAATTGTTCTACATATATCTTTACAAAGAACCATACTAAATATAATTGAAATTTAGCTATTTTAATTATGGTATGTAGTTCTTGTAACCATTTGAAACTTTAGGTGCTCTAAAAGCTTTATTTCATGATTTGGAGTTTTTATATCCAAAGGGACCTTTGCCAGTGCACAAATGTAGCCAACTATGTCTTAAATTCTAATGCCAATTTTAAATGGAATTTCAGAGAACCAGAACTCTATAATTCACCCGACTTTCATTTCTGTAGTGAAAACAAATATTGAAACAGCACCTCCCACAATACACATGGTGCTTGATATAACAAATTAACAACATCTGAGTATCAGTTGTATGTTATGAGTGCTTTCAACAGCTCCTCCAATCTAATCTATATTTACTGTGTTTTTTACGAGATGGATGTCTGAATTAATACATTCATCATTATTTTACAATCACAAATGTTGGCATTCCTAGAGCAAGGTTGCATCAGCATTTATATAATGAACCTCAAGTTTTTTGTTTTGTTTTGTTTAAACACACGTTGAAACCAGGTTCATAAAGACTCAACCCACACATTAATTTTCAACATGGTCAACTTGGCCTTAAAATAATCAAATATCAAGAAAAAAAAACCCTGAAAATTCTTTTTGGTCCTTGCCTAATTCATGATCAAGTTTTATTTACAAAATTAACAATCGGACACTAACCAGCTCATAATGTGGACAAAGTCATTCTGACATTGAGAAGGAAAAACAAGCGAAGTAATTGACAAATTTAAATCAATAGACCTCACACACTGCCTCCACTTGTCAAACTTCCATTTAAAACCCTGAGAGTTCACACACACACACACACACACACACACACACACACACACACACACACGTCTTGAGGATAAGGTGTTAATGGGCCTTACATTCCAGCGTCGCAATGATACTTAAGGGTCCATGAGTCTAAGGGGCTTATTTTTAATGGGCAGCTAGACAACACCCTGTGCACCGCAACTGCTGCTACTGGGCCTAGCAGACAATAGTGCTTCCCTGGTTGCTCAGTTTCTATTTATGCCCTGACTTCCAGCAGTTCAGTGGGAAAACTATAATACAAACAGGGAAGAGCAGACATAGGCGATGAATACGTTACACGGATCCCTTTCTTTAGGCCACTCCATGGCTCTTCTTTCTGGGAGGACTTAATTAACCTTTTTTAGATTACTCCTGACACTTGAAGACTCTGCAGTTCTGGACGCTCTAGGCCTCAGTGGACAGATATAGAGGTGGCAGAGATGGGCTGGGGTGTGCAGGGAAGGGAGGGGAGACCAGCAGACCCTGAGCAAGTGGATAAGGAGTCAATTCAATGGAAGGATTTTGTATCTTAAACAAGGATATCTTTGGAAGGGTCTGCTTCCAGGACACCTTGAGTATCTTTTTTGATTCTCACTTCCAAAAATCAGGAAAAGATGAAACGATGAATGTGTATTTATTTTACCTGAGATTAATCATAGCGGCTTTGTAAAATCAAAGACGCTCTTAGAGATGGGCCTAACCCAAATCTGAATCCAGTCAAATATTGGGGATGTATTTGGATTTGAGCTTTATAAATAAGGCCCAGCTGTTAGACTTCTTTACAGTTGAAAAAAAATTACCAGCTAGTTACGGGATAGAAATTTTCACATTAATAGATAAGACTGCAATTGTGTTTAAGGCCAGGTGAAGCAGCTGTATTCACACCTAATGTTCCGCAAGTGCACATGACTCTAATAACTTAGTCAAAGAAGCCACTAGGTGGGGAGAAAGGAAGAAGAATCTTGAGTTAAGGTGGGGGGAAAGGAAGAGTTATGGGAATTAAATAAGGTAAGGTGAGAAAAAGGCTCAAACAGAAGCATGAAAGTAGGGACAGAGAAGAGATGGTAGAAGAGGAAATATATTGAAGAAAGAAATAGTGCTGGGTTTTGGGAAGAGTAACCAGAGTACAGACTGAGAAAATCCAAAGAAAGGATGACAAAAAGCACAGGAACTATGGAAGAACAGAAAACCCAGTAACAAGGCAGGAAAAGAACAAGAAATATGATAAAGTATTGAGACAAAGGTTGATTTATTTATTTGATTTATTACAAAGTACTTCGCTTTTCATTTTGAAATGGGTGAAGTTTATCACTTTGGGTAAGGCAGGGACAAGACGTGAAAGAAGAAGAAGGTAATCTGGATTTTTTTTTTTTTTAAAGAGGGATCTTCTTTCAAATTGTGTAACAAACCATCCTCTCCCATTTAGTTTAATATATCTGTATTCATGTCATCATGTACTCTATTGTAAAAACCAAACCAAGAAACCTACACATCTGAAATCAGAAATCCTGTGACAGCAATAGCAGAATCTAAGGATTTAATCTAATAGATGCAAAATCAATACAGTAGCCATGCCGTCTGTTTGTTTATGTTTAATAATGTATCCAAAGCTTCTATTAATTCTGGCTCAGGGATTTGGGATGCTTGAAATTTTAATAGCTTTGAGGGGTTGAAAACTCTCCTATGAATTAAGCTGTTTTTATCGGACATGCATCACATACAATGTTTAAAGGGAATTTAGAACATCTTAGATATGAGAACTACAATGTTTTTAAAATGGACATATTATGGGCTTTTGAATTAATTTTCCCTCAAGATTCCAGAAGACATCACACAATTACAACCTTGTATATATATAGCACTTTAGATACTTTTTAAGTTTTTGTTAATCTGCTGCTTATTTGTCAGACACTTGCCCCTGAAGCATGGATATATACTGTCATTATAACACAACCTTTGGATGACAAGCATTTGTACTAGGGGAAGAGGTGGTGATGCAAGTAGAATTATTCCATGGCTCAACGGGCAGTGAAACAAGATAAAGAAGTAATAAAGACACTGCTCAGCCCAGAATATAAGGCAAAACGCTGTAGTCAGGGAAGTATGGAGCCTCATCAACCTAGGAAGAGCTCTGTGAGGGCCTGGAGGGAAGGTAGTTGGATCACTCTCCACAGGTAAGATGGAGGCAATGTTGGTAGGCAGTAGTAAATATTAAGAAGGACTGACTAGAGCTGTGACTTTACCCTCCATTGAGGGCATTTGCCCTCTAGCTTTCAAGGTGATGCATGATGGATTTACCACTGTTCCTGGAAACTCATATCAGTAGCAGCAGCTGTCTGCCAAAAAACAACCAACTAAAAATTAATTCAGTTTCATTTCATGAAAAATATGTGAATCTTTTAATTATGTTCATTGTGCCCAAACCTTGCAGCAATGGTTGCATTACAAATTGATAATAAGCTAAAAGGTTTTTCCCATTTAAAATTTCTATGATCCCATATGTAGTTCTACTCTGAAAGAAAGTTTTCAAGCATTTCTACATGCTTGCCAAAGACATTCCTTTCTAGATTAAATAGGTAGACAGATGTTGGATAGCAATAGCCAGAGGAGGAGTAACAGGATAAAGGATGAGAAGTTTGACTATGATCACACTGCTGTAAAATACGATACTATGTTGGTGCTACATAAGAACACAGATCACTAGTATCCTTATATGGACTGCTAACTAATGCTAAAAGCATATGAAACGAATTTACCACTTAGCAAGACTTCTCCTTAAATGGAGTTCTTTGTAAGATCTGCACTATCGCTGCATCAGTTTAATATACTTGTGTGGCATTTTTGGAATGTATTATAAGGCTGAGGTTTAGAATATGGACAGAAATATTTCTATCATCAGATTTGATATTTTGTATATTTTATTTCTTGGCTTGGCAGAATTCAACTTTTATTTCTTGATGGATAATATCAATGTTTATTTTTAAGCATTTTTTTCCATTTTATCAGGTTAAATTTTCACAACTGTGCAAAATTATGGGTTTTAAGCTTTTTTATTTTTATCATTTTAAATTTTCACAGTTGCTGGAAATTATGGTGGTGGTCAGACAACAATTCGTGAATGCCAGTAGACGTTGAGATTTAAAAACTTAAAGCTTCATAACTGTTGAAACGAATTGTCAACATCACATGTCAAAATATACAAAGTAAGTATCCATAAATCAAACTAGTAAGTTCTCAAGAAGCATTTTTCTTACTTTGCCTATCTGTATATTTCTATTGTTACCTATAGAAATACTTTTTCGTCTGTTAGCATGTAGGGTTATGTCAACATTTACCAACATTTACTGATAGGTATCTAATCCTTCCAAGCCTATTTATTTCTAACATTACACTATTTAATCAAACTAACTACTTGTTTAATTGTAGTGCCTGTTTACCAGGGATAAAATTTGGCAGGTGCGAAAAGTAATGGTATTCATAAGCTCTGTGCACATAATAAGCTTCATTCACTTTAGATGACAAATCAAGGAACCTCCAGTAGTAGATTGTACAGGTCTTAATAATATGATCATCCCTTTTCTTTCTTGTTCAAGATGCAGTGACATCAGCTGATTGTCATTCATTCAAAAGGCACATATATTCCTGGATCAAACATTCTACCAGACAGGGGTCAGAGTGGAAAAATAAGTGATTTAATCTCAAGCTCTGCACACGTGTGACACCAAAATGAGATGCCACTCACAGTTGATTGTACAGATTTTATCTTCTTTCTAGCATGCTTTTGATCCTTACTGAAATATTCAGTGGTGTTGACGCTAGGCTTCAGAATCAACACATTATTGCTAGCATTTGGAGAATTTCTTGCTTCTCAGAGCTACTGTTTCAGGTTGCCTGCAGATTCAAGGGGACATAGCTATTACTTTGGTTCATGATTTAGAAGTTATCTTGCCGTCATAAGAGAGAGAGAGACGTCATATTTTTATAATGAAATCTTAGCTTCCAGAGCACAAGATGGCAATCTTCCAAAAATAAGTATCAACTTGCTGAGACACCCCAGAATTGTAAAAATATCTAGACATTTCCCACATGCTAACGCTGAACCACGTATACTTAGACCATGCCTCACAGATGAATCAGCCCAATTTGCCCAATGCTACTTACTAAAGATAGGAACACGCTGAAACACTGATTGGAAGGATAGATCAATGTGGTACTAGAATAACAGACGGACTAATGTAACAATTCTCATCTAAACAGTATCTGCACATTCAGATCCTGGATTCAAATTTGGTAAGCACTTTAATTTAGAAATACAGCTATCAACAGCGAACATCTGGCTCCCATTTTATTGAAGACAGATGGTGTCAGAGTTAAGAAGAAAGGAATGTAAAAGGAGGAAAATCTTGTGTCATAATAGAAAGTTAAATATGAGTATTTTCAACTACACACGGGAATCCGACAAGGCTATATTTTTAATCTCTTACTGTCCAATACAATAATGGAAAAATCTTAAGAATGAAGCAATGGGAAGTAAGACTATGAAAGTCATATTTTATTTGACAATGGGTATGACAAATAGGGCAATCTCCTAAATATCCTGGATAAACCTTATTGAATTAAAGTTTAATACCTTTGTGGTCCATTGTATTACAAATGCAATTGTTTAGGTGTTATTGCAAGATTGTATCTAACTTCTCTAAGGGTACGTCTATACCCAGCCGCTAGTTCGGCAGCTGGCAATCGAACTTCTGGGTTCGACTTATCGCGTCTTGTCTGGACGCGATAAGTCGAACCCGGAAGTGCTCGCCGTCGACGGCGGTACTCCAGCTAGACAAGAGGAGTACCGCGGAGTCAACGGGGGAGCCTGCCTGCCGCGTATGGACCGAGGTAAGATCGAACTAAGGTACTTCGAACTTCAGCTACGTTATTCACGTAGCTGAAGTTGCGTACCTTAGTTCGATTTGGGGGGTTAGCGTAGACCAAGCCTAAGAGATAGGACTAACATAAACCTTGGAAAATCTTAGGCCTTATCTACACTGCCACTTTACAGAGCTGCAACTTTCTCCCTCAGGGGTGTGAAAAAACACCCCCCTGAGCGCAGCAAGTTTCAGCACTGTAAAGTGGCAGTGTAGACAGCGCACCAGCACTGGTAGCCATGCTCCCATCACTGGTAGCTACTCCCCTCATGGAGGTGTTTTTTTTTTTTTTTACAGCACTGGGAGAGCTCTCTCCCAGCACTGGTGCCAGGACTACACAGCCATGTTAAAGCACTGCCGTGGCAGCACTTTAACATTGCTAGTGAAGACATGCCCTAAGGAACTTCAAAACATTTTTTAACTAATGTGAACATTTAAAATTAAGTGGGTTTCCCAGGAAAACTCTAGGATGGGGGGGGAGGTATGATAATATAACTCTTCTAGTTATGAAAGTACTTAGCCATTTGCAGCTTTGCCACAGGGAGGGGACCCATTGTCTGGCTGATTCCCTATTCATGGTCTCTACAAAGCCCCCAAACTCACAGATTCTTGCAATGGGTGTTATGAACTTGAAACCAAAGGAAAACCCCTGTGTGAGGTTTGAAGGATTGATTCCTACCAGAGTCCATGTTGGAGTTGGGGTCATCTTTGATGAGTTTAACAACATACAGGTAGGTTCTATTATTTTTAATATATTTTTTCTGTAATTCTTTCACCATAAGAATAAAATATGCTTGCTTAGAAAGAACTGTGTGGTAGATTAACTGTGGTAATTACACTGTTAAACGTTTCTGAAGAGAAGGCAAAACAAGCCTGCTTAAGCAATCTGTCTTTTGCTATGGCTATCACAGCATAGGCAGGGAACTTTTCAGTCTGGAAGTTCCTCAATCAGAAGGGAGAAGGATGCATGTTTCCAACCAACGCAAAAGCTGGGGACCCAGGAGAATAGTGTGTGTGACTTTGCTGGACTATAGAGGTGAAATGTACGTGCCCTGAACTGTGACCGAGGCCTCTTCATTCTAGCAGGGAAAGGTATAATACGTTCCAATGACCGGAAAATGGACAAATTCAGACTGGAAATAAGGTGTACATTTTTAACACTGAATGTAATTAACCATTGGAATTTACCAATGGCTGTAATGGATTCCCCAGCACTGGCAATTTTTAAATCAAGACAGGATCTTTTCCTAAAAGATATGGTCTAGGATTTTTTTTTTCCCTAGGTGGGAGGGACGGGGGAGAGATCAATGGCCTGTGCTATAGGGGAGGTGACGGGGCGGGGCACAGACTAGATGATCACTAGATGGCCTTGGAATCTATGCATCAGTGAAGCTACACTCTTTTCTCCTCCTCCCAACACACTTTACCATTACATATTGCACCCATCCATTATATCCTGTCCCTATTTAGGCCCCAATCCTGCAAACAGTTATGCACATGTTTAACTTTATGTGCATGACTAGTTTCACTGAAGTCTATGAAACTGCTGATGGGTGTCAAGTTAGGCACTTGCATATGTTTGCAGAATCAGGGTCTTAGTTTCCGAAGATTTGGGGGCAAGGACTGCCTTTTAGGCTTTTATCATACTTCTGTTCAGCACTCAGGACAGTGAGGCCCGGCTCCTGAGTGGAGCTGCATCACTATAATAGTACAGGTAATAGTAAGCGCTTCAGGGCAGATATTAGCTCTAATCTTTAGATAGCATCCAGCAAGTGGAACACCAATCTTGATTGGGGTCTTTACGCTATACCATAATAAGTAATAAATAAATAAATAAATAAATAAATAAATAATCTCTGTCCTCTTTGCAGCATCTTTTAGAAATGGACTTATCAGGCTTTTTATCACCTATAAGAGGCACTCAGATACTAATAGGTAAGCAGATCTTGTGCTAATTAGTGAAGCCAAAATCCCAGACCATTGTGATATCAGAAGTAATTCAACCTATCACAATCTTTACTCTACAGCTAATTTGTGTGCAAAAACTTCATTGATGGTATGACTGAGACGGCACAGATGATGGATTATTTAGCCCAAATGCCACACGCATAATTTTAAATTTAGGTCATTTTAAATGTTCTTTTATAGTCAAAAAGGATGTATAGGAGCAAGTAGAAGATGGCAGAAGGGGTTGTGAGGCTCCCATAAGATCAAAAAAAAAATTCCTTGATTAAGTCCCACAGGATGCAAAACTTATGAAGTTACAGCCCTCAATGTAATCAGCTAAGAAGTGTTGAAACCTTAAAGTGCTGTTCTTGGAGTCTCTGAGATGCTACAATACTTTGTAGTTTTTCCTAAGGCCCTGTCTAGACTTGGAAAAAAGATGTTAGGGTTCTTCCCAAAAAGCTAACACATATTAAGGGTGGTACACACCCTGTCTAGATTACGTCTTAACACGTTTTTGAACAGCTATTCATCACAATGGGTTAGCTAACATGTTTTACAAAGTTACTTCTTTTCCTAGTCCAGACTGAGCTTAAGAAATGGAAGAAGCTTGGCAAAGACGATGTTATTAATTCCTACCAGAATCTTGAGTTTGTCACTCTTTTCAGCTGACTGTGCTTCTTATTCTATATCACATAGATAATGCTGTTAAGTAAGGTATTTTTTTCTCATCACCTGGAGAATTCCTGCTTATCTCCCCCTCACTGTAAGTAATTACAGTTGTTGCGTTAACCTCCTATTGGTCGAGTACATTACATTCACCCACTAGGTCAGTTACAGATAACTTCCAATATTGATTTTTTCCCCTTTTTCGTGCCAATATTCTAAACACAGCTATAGATTTCTAGTCTGTAAAAGTGCATTCATTGCCTTTTTCCTGTTAACTGAAGACACACTGCTTCTACCTTAATCTTTGTGAGGCATAAAACTAGACTCTTCCACATCTGATTAGTACCTTACCTACAGAAAAAAAAAATCTGATATTTAAAATGATGAATCTTGTCCAGTTTCCATTCTGAAGAGGAGGGGGAAAGATTTTAAAATTAATACAAAAAATGAAGACATGTATCCATAGCACAAGCACATAAAATGCAGTGTCATTTACTGTACATTAAACCCATCTACAGTATTTTTAGGCAATCATTACAATTTTCTTTATAGATACATCAGCTTCTTTGGAAAGAAACAACCCTATTATACACACTTCATAGAAATAGCAGTACATTTTATAGGGTGCCATGTAGCAAGTTGAATGGAGAATTTGAAGTGTAGCCTCTATTGAGAACACTTGTGACTTATTTTTCTCATATTCTTAACTCAAAGTATGCCATTTAAATTAAATGTTTTTGTCTCATTCACCTAAAAAGACCTAATTCAGAAAAGCACTTAGTTGCCTAATTTAAGTATTGGCTTAAATCCCATTCAAGTCCATGATTTTACCTTTAGGTTTTCACAGAACTGAAGATAGTCTCATATGTTTCATCTTTCCATAAAGTAGCATGGTCACACTTTACAGGGGACATATTGGTGTCTGGAACTAACTGAAGGCAATCTGGGAAAACTCTGGTGGCTCAGGCTTTGTAGAGGCCACGATGGAGGAGGAAAAAACTTCACTGGATACTTCTATACAGGGATAAAAGACCTGTAGCATGGCTGAGACTGGCCTGGGTTAGCTGACTCAGGCTTACGGGGCTTGGGCTGTGGGGCAAAAAATTGATGTGGACCCCACTCTTGAAGAAGCTTGGGCTTCAGCCAGAGCCCGCATGCCTACACAGCGAGTTTTAGCCCTGAAGCCTGAGCCCTGAGAGCCTAAGTCAGCTGACCTGGGCCAGCCGCAGCTTTTTTATCCCTGTCCAGACATATCCTCAGTCTCCCTCCCCACACTGTCGTTGGATCATACCAACGTGTAATCATCATTATAAAAATACAGCTCTCTGTGTGTTTCACAAGTGCTATCAGTGAATCTCTGTATAATAAGGAGCTCAGTAAGCAACGTCATCCTGCGTATAAACCACTAGAAACTGGAAGTCAATCGATCTGGGTTTTAATCCTACTGCCATTGGCCTGCTTGCCCCAGGGCAAATTATTTCCTCTCTGTGTTTTTGATCTCCCTCTTTTTGTCTTCTTAGATGGCAAGTTCTTTAGGAATAAAATCATCTCTCATTATGTGTTTATATAGTTCCTACCATAATGGAGGCCCTGAGCTCAGCTGGGGCTCTTTGCACCACTGTACTATTATCAGGGGGTAGCCGTGTTAGTCTGTATCTACAAAAACAACAAGGAGTCTGGTGGCACCTTAAAGACTAACAGATTTATTTGGGCATAAGCTTTCGTGAGTAAAAACCTCACTTCTTCGGATGCATAGAGTGAAAGTTACAGATGCAGGCATTATATACTGACACATGGAGAGCAGGGAGTTACTTCACAAGTGGAGAACCAGTGTTGACAGGGCCAATTCAA